>NW_007245857.1:467694-542265 GCF_000164805.1 Carlito syrichta | reverse complement strand
CCTGGGCTCAGGCAATCCTCTTGCCTCAGTCTCCCAAAGTGCTAGGATTACAGGCATGAGCCACTACACCTGGCACTTTTATTTCTTAAATGTAAAATTGATTTAAGGTGCACTCGGAGGTGTGCATGCATTCCTGACTCTGCAAGATAACTTCTAATCTGGTAGAGGAGGCCCATCACTGTATTCAAACACCCTCTCAGGAGCAGGCATTAAAACCCTGTTCCAGCCGGGCTCGGTGGCTCAGCCTGTAATCTCTCCCCTTTGGGAGGCTGAGGTGAGTGGACTGCCTGAGCCCGCGGGTTCGAGACCCGCCTGGGCAGTGAGACCTCATCTCTACAATAAATCAAAAAATCAGCCGGGCGTGGTAGCGCGTGCCTGGAATTCCGGCTACTCGGAAGGCCGAGGCAGAAGGATCGCCGGCGCCCAGCAGGTCGAGGATGTGGTGGCCACTGCAGTCTGGGCGACAGAGTGAGACTCCAACTCAAAAAAACAAAAACAAAAAAACCCTTTTGAAACAGTCCTGGACTGGGTGACAGGACTCCCGGGTCCCTCCAGCCTCCACGTTTCCATGGAGTCCATGTGTGGCCTGGGGAGTCCCTACCCTCCCCAGCCTCCATGGGTCTTGACCTTGTACCTGTGAGCAGAAAGGGTCACAAGAGGCCAGTGAGTGTCTGGCATCTAGTAGGGGCTTCCTAAATAGTTGTAAGAATTAGTATCTCCATTGGAAACGGAGGCTCCAAGAAGGAGTGGGTTGCCCCCAAGGTGTCATTAGGTGAAAGACGCCATGAAAGCATCGCCCTGGCCTTAGGGCGCTTTGGTAAGGGATCGGGAAGGTTCCCCCCCCCCAATCCCTGTTGGATTTGAGTTCTGGGGCACCGCGCGGTCCAGGGGAGCTCGGGGCGGGGTCGTATGCAAATAGCCCGCGAGAAGGCGCGGATTGGCCGGCGGGGGCAGGGGCGGAGGCGGGGCGTGCCGAAGGGTGCCGAGGGCCCCGGGCGGGCAGGTGAGCGGGCGGGAGAGCCAGGTGCCCGCGCTCGCCCGCTGGATCGCCCGGCCCGCGCTCCTGCCGCTTGTCCCGGGCGATGCCTCCGCTCTGGGCTCTGCTGGCCCTCGGCTGCCTGCGGTTCGGTTCGGGTAGGCGGGGGAGGACAGGAGAGGGCTGTGCCCGGGGAGGGCGGGTAGCTGTGTCCCAGGGCGTGCGCCGCCAGAACCCCCTGGTTCCTGGCGCTGGGGACCCAGCTGTTATTAGGTTTATGCCCGTCCTCTTGGGAATCTGAGGGCTCATGGATGGCGACAGCCCTGCGATGCGTGTTGCAAGAGACCAACACACAGGGGGCTGCAGAAAAGCAGAGAAGGGGCTAGACCCAGAACTCTGGTGACGTCTGGATAAGGGGAGATGGAGGGATATCTTGTGGAGGAAGTGGCATGGGCAAGTTCACAGAGATGGGAGGCAGCATGGCCTATCCTGGGAACTACCCATCGATCAGTGTGACTGGACTATGGGGTGAGGAGACCCTGGGGAGGGGGGACTGATGCTGGACACCCAAGGAATCAAAGCCCAGAGCTTCAGGACCTCGCTACCTTCCAGAAGAGGCTGGACTGCCACCGAAGACCATGGGGGCCATGGAAGGGCCCTCACAGGAGTGACACGGTCCCATCCACATGTTAGAGAGGCAGGGGCTGTTGCTACTAGGGTCCAGGTGAAGAGGATAGAGTGGAGGGGGGCTGGGCCAATGGGGTGGGGAGATGCCTAGGAGAGGCAGTGGAGTTCTTGGTGACTGAATGGCTGCAGGGGGAGAGAAAGAGCAACAGTTTGACTGGACTGCCTGGCTTCTGGCCAGGAGGACTGGGTAGGGGCAGGGGAACTGCCCATTGCTAGGACAAATTATGAGGTGGCCCCTAGAGAGGGTGAAGTCCATTGGGTGCTTGGTGACGGCAGGCGGACATGTGAGAGAGCAGAGAGTGCCCATGAGTGTGGACGGTTTGCTGGATGTCAGCTCCCATCCTCACTGCCTCCAGCTGTGAACCTCCAGCCCCAACTGGCAAGCGTGACCTTTGCCACCAACAATCCCACACTCACCACCGTGGCCTTGGAAAAACCTCTCTGCATGTTTGACAGCTCAGAGGACCTCAGTGGCCCCTATGAGGTCTACCTCTACGTCCTGGTTGACTCAGGTAAGGGTCCTAAAAGGGGCTTTGACTTGTCATAGAGAGGAGGGAAGGAGCCAGGTGGAGAGACATTCATCCCTGTAGTGGTTTAATTAAACTACCCCATGCTCTTTCTCAACCTGCCCTGGCATCCACTCTGGGCCAGCCCTGGACTGGGCGCTTTGGTCACAGACCTGTCCTTGCCCTGGAGAGGCATCCAATCTAGTGGGGGAATTAATAACAGCACCCATCACTCGGCACCCACATTATACCAGGTGCTTTGGAGCTAATATCTACAACTAGCTTGCAGGGTAACTATTACTAATTACTCACTAAGCTCCCGGAGCTGGAGGGTGAATTCTGAACTCTGTGGTCTTCAGGCCCAAGTACTTCCAAGACGGTTCAAGATCAGTGTTTTCGAGACAAAGCCAAACAATTGATCTGCTCAGACCTGCCACTCTGGCCCAGCCCTGACCCCTTCACTAATGGGAATTCTGTGTTTCCGAGAAGAGCCCAATAATAACCCTTGCATCTCTAGCAGTCAGTCATTTACAACGGCTTGCTCAGGGTCATTATTTTATTTTATTTATGTATTTGTTGTCAGAATCTCACTCTGTCACCCAGACTAGAGTGCAGTGGCACACTCACGGCCACCGCAGCCTTGACCTGATGGGCTCAGGTGATCCTTTCACCTCAGCCTTCCAGTCCCTCAGCTAGAACTACAGGCATTCACCACCAAGCCTGGCTAATTTTTTTTTTTTAATTATGGAGATGAGGTCTTGTCATGTTGCCCAGGCTGGTCTCGAACTTCTGGGCTCAGGCAATCCTCTTGCCTCAGCTTCCCAAGACTTTGGGATAACAGGCATAAGCCACCATGTCTGGCCTGTTTATTCTTTCAGCAAACGTTTATTGACCACCTGCCTGTGCCCAATCTGTGAGCACTGCAGGATATTTCTCTCCCATTTCACAGAAGTGAAGACCGGTGTCCAGAAAGGTAGAGTGAGCTGTCCAGGAGCACCTGTCTAATGAGGAGATCTGGGACCTAATAGAGGTCTACCTGCTTCCACCACATATTTCCCCTGTACTGTATGACTTTCCTGTCCCATTTTACAGAAGAGAGTCTCCAGGGGTTTCAGCAACCTAGTGGCAAAGGTCTGTTGGGGTGGGGGATTACAGAAATATAACAAGATAGGATGAGTGAGAGCCAGATTCAGTGCCAGAATCAGGGGAAGTAATCATCTCCTTAATTGCACTGGGAGGGCAGAGATTGAGCTTCACTTGGGCCTGTGACCTCAGTGCTCAGCAGTGCCCAGCTGGGGCAGAGGGGATGCTCAGGGGGTGTTTGATAAATGACTGAGTGTGCAGGGCTGGAGTGGCCAGGAACCTCACTCCCAGCACTGCCTCTGCAGCCGGCTTCAGGAATGCCTCAGTGCAGGACAGCACCAAGACCCCACTGAACTCGATGTTCCAGGAAACAGAAGGCGGGAGGACAGGCCCTTACAAAGCTGCGGCCTTTGACCTGACCCCCTGCGGTGACCTGCCCAGTCTGGATGCTGTTGGGGATGTGTCCCAGGCCTCGCAGATCCTAAACGCATACCTGATCAGGGTGGGCGCCAATGGGACCTGCCTATGGGACCCCAACTTCCAGGGCCTCTGCAACCCACCCCTGTCAGCAGCCACGGAGTACAGGTGGGTGTGAACAGCCTGGATAGAGCTACAGCCGAGCCCCAACATGGGAAGACACAGCGGGGGTGAAACCGGGAGCAGCCACATTCTGAGACCTGACGTTCTAAGTCCCAAGCAGGGCTGGCTCTCTGGGCGTGTGACCCTGAGAGCCCCAAGCTCAGAAGGATTCCCTCTTGGCTGCAGTCACCACCCTGAAATTCTTAATTTTTGAACAAGGGGGTCACATTTTCATTTTGCACTGAGCTTCACAAATTGTGCAGCTGGTCTTGGCCTATCACGTGTGTGGGAGCCGCCCACCCAAGCCCCTTTGTTTTACAGAACGGAAACTGGCCAGAAAGGGAAGCTTGCCTAGTGAAAAGCTACAGCCCAGCATGATCTGAGCCCCACTGAAGGCCTCTCCACCCACTATCTTACCTTCTGCCTTTTTTCCTCATCCTTCTAGCCCTTCTGCTACCCACCCCCACACCAGTGGGTCCTCAATTCATTTCCACACATTTTTCTGAGCATCTTCTCTGTATAAAACTCAAGGTTCAGTCCTGACTTGTGGCCGGCCGGAGGATCTTACCTGGTGCCTAAGCCTTCAGTGACACCCACTCTGGCTTCCATGGAGATGCCTAGGGTGGAGGCCCCAGACCGTCATCCACCTGCCATCTTCTCAAAGGGCTTCCCTCCTCCCTTGGCCTTAGTCCCTGAGCAGGACAGGGCTTCCGGCTCTCTTCCCACCCCTGACCCTTTACCTCTGACATTATTATTATTATTTTTAGAAAGCGGGATTTATCGAGAGGACAGAAAAGCTCCCACAGTGGGTGGGGACCCGAAGGGATTGCCCTCTGACCTTATTTTTAACATGGGAAAACATCTTCCTCCTCGATGGCAAAGGCAGCCTTCTCTGACTTCATTTACAAGCCCACCCTACCTTTGGAACAGCCTTGCTTCTGGAATTCTCATCTTGAAACAAGGCAGCAGAGAACTAAGCAAAACACTGGAAGCTACAGAGATTATTTATTTCCTCCTTTAATTTTTATTTTTAAATTGTGGAGTACAATTCAAGGTTAGGTATATAAATATTCATTGTGCAGGTACCCTTATTGATGAGGTGTGCCCCCCTTTCCCCAGGCAGATATCCACTACTGTCAATCCCACCTCCCCCGTCCCCTGCAGCTTCCTGCTACTTTCTTTTTTTTTTTTTTTTTTGAGATGGAGTCTCACTCTGTCGCCCAGACTGGAGTGCAGTGGCCACTCCCGGCTACCGCAGCCTCGACCTGCTGGAATCCAGCGATCCTTCCGCCTTAGCCTTCCAAGTAGCTGGAACTATAGGCGCACGCTACCACGCCCGGCTAATTTTTGACTTATTGTGGAGATGAGGTTTCACCAAGTTGCCCAGGTGGGTGTCGAACCCACGGGCTCAGGCAATTCACTCACCTCAGCCCCCCAAAGACTCGGGATTACAGGCTGAGCCACCGAGCCCGGCTTCCTGCTACTTTCAATCCTTTTCTTTTAGTAATATGGTAGTTGTTCAAGGACCACTGCTACAGAGATTTTAAGGGTCTTGATATTTAAGTGTTAAACTACAGGCTGTAACAGAATTGAGTCCTCAGAACATCCCTCATTTTATTTATTTATTTATTTTATTTTTTATTTTTTTGAGTTGAAGTCTCACTCTGCTGCCCAGACTGGAGTGCAGTGGCTGTTCCCGGCCACCGCAGCCTCAACCTGCTGGGCTCCGGTGATCCTTCTGCCTCAGCCTTCCGAGTAGCCGGAATTACAGGCATGTGCTACCACGCCCGGGTGATTTTTTGATTTATTGTTGAGATGAGGTCTCGCTGCCCAGGCGGGTCTCGAACCCGCGGGCTCAGGCAATCCACTCACCTCAGCTTCCCAAAGACGCAGGATTACAGGCTGAGCCACCGAGTCCAGCTCATCCCTCATTTTAAATGTGTATGAGACCCTAAGGAGACTATGGATATTTTGTACTGGGTTGGCCGATCGTCTTTTATTATAAGTAAATCATTTTACTTTGGGGATTTCTGCACTTTTCATGTAGCCCTTCCCCGAGAACAGCAGGACTGGTAATGGATATTATTCCAGTTTGGGTTTTTGTTTTTTTAGTTACCTTTGTGATACTCCAAGGATCAGGCTTGGAGTAGTGGAAGACAGAAATGCAAAGAGGACAGGTGTGTTAGTACTCAGCAAATATGCCACATATATTACATGAGGTAGAGAAACAGAAGGGGGCTCCAAGAGGGACCGCCTAGAGAAAGGTCTTCTGACTCTGAAGGCTTCATGGAGGAGGTGGCATCGAATCTGGGGAAGGGTCCAGAGGGTCATAGGTGGCCAAGGCACCAAACCCAAGTCTAGCATCATCCAATTGCCCAGAGTGGCTGTCTACACTGTCCACATTTCTATCTCCTGGAACCTCCCCCCCCCCATTCCTTCCTCTATCACTTCTCCCTCTTCCTCCTGCATCAGGCCATCTTACGCCCTCTTACCTCCTTGTAGCTGGGGCTGGGCTCTCAGGAAGGATGGAAGTCACCTTCATTCTAACTCCTTTCAGGTTCAAGTATGTCCTTGTCAACATGTCCACGGGCTTGGTACAGGACCAGACCCTGTGGTCAGACCCCATCTGCACCAAACGACGTAAGTTGCAGGGTTGGGCCAGGGATGATCTTCAAGGGGACCCAGCAAGGCTGGGCCAGGCTTGGGCCATGAGAAGGCAGACTCACACAGTCACTGTGAAAGCCTCCCCAGACACAGATGACCATCAGGGTGATGATGAGTAAAACGCACCATAAAGTAATGTAACCTGAACTTCTCCCTCCCTTCTGTCACTGAGGGCTGGATGTTGAAACAGATCAAGGTGGAGAACTTGGAAGTGTTTGGATGGGGTGTGGGGGGTGGGTGTAATCAGAGTCAAGGCCAGCCCTTCCTTCCAACCCTTGCAGTGTGTGGCCTTCAGGGGCCTATAGCTCATTCTACATTTAGGTCCTACCAAGCCCCTTTCTTGAATCCTTACAACAAACATCCAAGACCAGGCAAGATGATTCCAGAGGTCTGAGGCTGAGGAGACAGCAAGGGCACCACACACCCTCCCCTGCCCTCCTTCTTAGCACCTGGATGGCTCTCCTAAGGATGGGAGGGCTGGAAGGACCTCATACCTGCCTGGGGCCCTGCCCTGCTCCTTCCTCAGGTCTCCACCTGGGGTTCCTAGCAGAGACCAGAGGTTTACACACACAGAATCTTGGCTGCTGCATATCAGGGCCACATAAGGGACCTGGAAGGTAATTCTAAGTGTCTGAGGACCCCGCACACACAACTCCTGGTCCCAAGATGAGACTGCCTAGTGGCCTAGGATAGCACAGAGCTGAGTGTTTTACCTGCAGAGCTTCCTACCACCTCTTGTTTACCCCCAAGGGGCATGTAGCGGCCCCAGAATGTTGCCTGAGGTCACACACCAGCGGGTGGTGTGTGAGTGCATGAGTGTGGGAATGGGTTTGTGGTATGTGCGTATGCAGTTCGTGGGGGATGTGTGACATATGTGTGGTGTGTGATGTGTATGTAATTTGTAGTGTCCTGTATGTGTGAGTGTGTGGTGTATGGGATGTGGGTGTGTGAGAATATGTGTGTGTGGCTGGGGTGACGTCTCTCATCTGCATGCCTTGCCCGCCCACACCCGTGACATTCTCATGCAGCGTGGTCCCACTGAAACAGCCTTGGGACCCTTGGAACTGAGGATCCTGACTCCCAGCCCAGCCTCTGCCCCTCACTGCAATGTGAGCCCTTCGGTACCCCAGTTTCTTCACCTGAGAAGGGGGCAGAAGAATTCTTGCTGGACCTCCCTGTTTCTTTTGAGGAATCCAGACAGAAGCAGTAGCCCCAGTTATCTTGGGGGAGGTCCTAGGGGCCATCTGTGGGGACGGCAAGCACCTTGGAACCAGACACATGGGGCTTGAGTCTGGATTCTGCAGGTCCTTGGGCAAGGACTCAGTCTCCCTGAGGGCAATGAGTGATCTGCCGAATGGGGGTTTCCAGGGAACTCACGTGGAACAGTTGCCACAAGTGGTCAGCTATCGTAGGACCTGTAAGTCTTTTGTTCACGTAGTTTCCAAAGGGTAAGACCAGCCCAGAAGAGTGACAACCACAGCCCACCCTGCCTGTCAGACCAGGGCCCTTTGTCTTGTCTTTATCTTAACTGTTTCTAATCTCCATCTCAGCGTCTCATTAGAAGACTTGAGTCTGTTTATAATTTAAAATTGTGCAGAGAGACAGTGAAGAGGAAGAGGCCAGAAACTCACACCAGAAAGTTGGGAAGTGGGATGTGGGGCAAACAAGGTAACTGTGCCTAAAACCTGGGAGGAGAGAGTTCTGAACTGGGTCCCAGGTTCGTCCCTGGACTCTCAGCAGCCAGTGCAGGGGGGACACCTGCTGCCTCCCTGGAAGAAGACTGAGGGGCGCAGTGTATGGAGAGTAACTGCTCTGCGTCCCTCTGTAGCCACTCCATACTCCGCGATCGACACGTGGCCAGGCCGGCGGAGCGGAGGCATGATTGTCATCACCTCCATTCTGGGCTCCCTGCCCTTCTTCCTGCTCGTGGGTTTTGCTGGCGCCATTGTCCTCAGCCTCGTGTGAGTACCCACCCGCTGGGAAGGCTGGACCCTGGACCTTACAATCTGTAAGGCAGGATTCAGCAACTGGGTCCTCCAAAGCAGGGGAGAGCCTCAGAGGCCAGGGAGCTTCCTTCCATCCTGTGGGGTGGGGTCTGGTGAAAAGGAAGAAGAGCCCTGGAGTTTCAAGCTAGGAGGACCTTCTAGGTCAAGTTGCTCAGCTGGGGAGGGAAGGGCTCAGATCCTGAGCTATGTGGGCAGATGGCCAATTGAATCTTACCGGGGGGACCCCAGAAAACCAGAATTTATTTATACAAAATTGTGTATTTATTCTTATATGTTTACACTTCAGTTACCTTCAAAGTACTCTTTGTTTGATGCAATACACCTATCAAGATGCTTTTCCCACTGCTCAAAACAGTTTTGAACTCATCAATTTTGATGCCTTTTAGTGCTTCTGCTGTTTTTGTTTCACCTCCTTTACATTAGAAAATGTTCCCCTTTGAGGACTTTTTTCATCTGGGGGGGGGGAAAGTTGCTAGGGCAAGACTGGGTGAATAGGAAGGACAGGGCCCAAACAGAGGTAATGACATTTTTGGTCAAAAACTGCTGAACACTCAGCATAGTGTAGGTGGGTGCACTCATAAATCACCCATCATGAAGTAGGCAAATGCACTGAAGGAATCTCAAAAAAAAAATCACCGAAGCCAAACACAGCCTGTCACAACAATGCTAGCTGGTATACTCATGCCGCAGGGCTCCCGTAATTCTTACCTAGTGGGGAATGCCTGTATTACAAGGGGCCCGCCCTCTAAAACCTTCTGGTTTTTTGGGGGGGGGGTCCCTCTTGTAGTTCTGGCATTTAGAGTTGTACAACCTTGGACAAGACATATTATCCTTCTATTACTCAGTTTCCTCATCTGGAAAATGAAGATGATAAATATTATTCACCCCATGGAGCTGTGAAAGTTAAGTGGAATGACCTCTATAAAGTCCTCAGGATGGCTAGGCATGGTGGCTCATGCCTGTAATCCCAACACTTTTGGGAGGCAGAGGCAGGAAGATTGCTTGAGGAGTTCCACACTAGCCTGGGCAACACAGTGAGATCCCATTTCTACAACAACAACAAAATTGGCATATTCTCGTAGTCCCAGCTACTTGGGAGGCTGAGGTGGGAGGATCGCTGAGCACGGGAGGTCGAGTCTGCAGTAAGCCATGATTGTACCACTGCATTGCAGCCTGAGTAAAAGAAATCCTCAGGGCAGTGCCCAGGAACTCAACAAATATTTGCTTTTAAGTTATCATTATAATTCACCCACTTGCAGTACAGGTAGGGAAACTGAGGCTTAGAGAGGAGAAGGGTAGCTCAAGGTCACACAGCCTAGGACCAGAACCCAGAGCAGGGACTGGCACCAGTAACACCTCAGATTTGCATCTGCTTTGAATTAGGACTTGAGGTCTTCCCTGGGGTGTAACAGGGCTAGTAGGGCTGTCTGGCAGGGAAACAGGTGTGCTCATAATCTACTAATACCTGGGAGGACCCAGCAGGGAATGAACAGGCCACCACAGGAGCTGTGAAAATCCAGAGGAGGGCAGGGCAGATCCTGCCTAGGGAGGAGGAAGAATCAGCATGAGCAAACTCTCATCAGGACAGGGATGAACTAAAGTCATGCAGTGTGCTTCTCACTAGGAAAGGAATGTCCCAGGGGGCTTTGCAGATCTGGTGGGAATGTCCCCGTGGAGGTGACTTGGGGGAGCAGATAGAAAAATTTCTTCAAGTAGGTATAATTAAGTGAATATACGGAAAATGATAGGTGGGTGAGTAGGGAATGGAGCAGGGGAGGGGACCGTGAACTTGGAAATCAGATTGACTGCTGACATTTACATTAGTAAAAACACAAATAACAGATGATGTCAGCCACCGAGAGACTCTGCTTGACTAGACCCGGGATCAGTCAGAACAGTTATGTCCCCCCTCCCTTTGGGGTGTGCCCTAATCTGGCACAGAAGGCCTCATTGTCTGAATTTAGCCTAGCTCTTTGACTGGTCCTTCCTGCCATCCCCACCTGTTTTGGCCCCAGCCACACCGAATGGTCAGTCCACTGTTGCCCTAGATGCTTCTCTGCCCTTGCCATCTTACACCTGCCACGTGCTCATCTCTCACCAGAAATGCCTTTCTCTACCCCAACACTCCTTCTTAAGGGCCAGATTAGCTGCTGCCTCCTCCAGGAAGCCTTCCTGCAGCTCCCACCTGCACTTGTCCACTCTGTGTGGTCATTGTCTGTTGCAATCTATCTTCCTATACAATCTTGGGTTTTGGGGAACATAGAACAGTGGCCTCAAATTGTCCAGTTCACAGTAAGATCTATAAATTGTTCATATAGGGCCGGGTGTGGTGGCTTGCACCTGTAATCCCAGTGCTTTGGGAGGCCAAAGGCAGGAAAACTTCTTGAGGCCAGGAGTTCAAGACCAGCCTACACAACAAATCAAGACCACCTTCTACAAAAAAGAAAAAAGTCTGTATAATTCCAAAAGGGTGACCCTTTTCTTATTCCCAGGGTCTGGCATAGTGATCAGCGCTCCAGAAAGGTAGGTGTATTGAATGAATGCCTAAGGTAACGTCTGTGAAATCAATGTCTAAGTATGAAGGTCTTGATTAGCTAACAGAGTTTCGGTTTACTCTGCTCCCCTAATCCTGGCTTTCTCCATCTCTTGGCCAGGGACATGGGGAGTTCTGATGGGGAAACAACACATGACTCCCAGATCACTCAGGAGGCTGTCCCCAAGTCGCTGGGGACCTCGGAACCTTCCTACACGTCCGTGAATCGGGGACCACCCCTGGACAGGGCTGAGGTATATTCCAGCAAGCTTCAGGACTGAGCTGAGCACCACCTCTGGGAGGCAGCATCCTCCCAGCTGGCCTTGCCCAGAGCCTGTGGCAGTCAGTGCTCATGCCCTGACCGGATGGTGAAACAGGGTGTATCGCTCCAATTGCAGGAAACTCTTAATAAAATCTTCCCAAGATTCCAAGTTCAATAAAAATTTACAGAATGAATGAGTGAGGTGAATGAATGAATGAGCCGATGTCGTGTTGAGGCCTTGGATTGTCTCTCTGGAGGGTGAGGGAAGGAAACTAATTTCCAGTCAAGGCTATGGTGGTGAGGGCTGAGTCAGAACATGTGAGTTGCTCGACCAACACCCACACTCCCGCCCCCAAGTCTCAGTCTCCCCGTCTGTAAGTGGGCTGGTGGAAATGGTTCATCTCCAAGGCCATGCACACCTGAGTTCCTCCATAACTTTCCCTGAGACCCTCAAGCTGAAATCCAGGGAAGAGCAGCACCCCCCAGGCCCTCCAGTGAGGTCCCAGTCCAGCAGGAAGACAAGGGCCAAAGGAATCAGATGGGACACACAGTGACATAAACACCATGGTGGGTGAGGCTGCAGGATACCCAGGAGGGGGTACCAGGTCCTCCTGGGAGTGGACTGGCTGTCCCAGTCCAAGGTCTCTGTTCAAAAGATGTAACTGCCTCTTTTCAGCCAGGTAGAAAGACTATTTCCCCTTTTGGGATGTGTAAGACAAAATCCCAGTCCCACTTCCCATTACTGAAAGAAGAGATTTACCAGAACAGGGCTGATTCAAATGAGAATGGTACCCAACAGCTGCGAGGAAGACAGTGCTAGCAGGTGGGTGGGGTGCCCCAGTGGACCAGGCACGTCCCCCAGGGCTACGGTTACGGACTGAATGTGTCACCCCACCAATTCTTGTGTTGAAATTCTAACCCCCAGTGAGAGAGGATGAGGAGGGGCGACCTTTGAGAGGTGATTGGGTCCTGAGGGTGTATCCCTCATGAAGGGACTGGTGCCCTTTAAAAGCGTCTCCAGGGAGGTCTTTCCACAACGTAAGAATACAGGTTTTTAAAGGTGAAATGCTGTGGACTGAATGTGTCTCCCCAAAATTCATATATTGAGATCCTAACCCCAATGTGAGTGAGATGAATGCCCTTCTAAAAGAGACCTCAGAGAGCCCGCGCACCCTCCTGCTGCATGTGAGGACGCAATGAGAAGTCTGCAGTCTGCAACCCAGAGAGAGTCCTTCCCAGAGCTGCTGATCTTGGACTTCCAGTCTCCAGAATTGTGAGAAATACATTTCTGTTGTTTATGAGCCACCGAGTCGACGGTACTTGGTCGTAGCAGCCAGAACTAAGTAAGACAGGCATGGGTTCTGAGACAAGCAGCAAATCCATTAGAGAGATCCAAAGCTGAGAAACAGGTAGCAGAAGTCACTTCAAAGCAGGCAGGGATCTACAGAAGCCACAGCAGGGGTCAGTGAGAGCACTGATCCTGAGAGGACACCAGGCCTGGATATCCTGATCCCTGGAGGCCATCTTCTGGGTCCCATGAGGCTGGCCTCAACAGTCACGGAAATTTCCATTCCCTCCCCCTCAAGTATCTTCACCAGAACCCCCATTCCTTAGAGGAGTTCCAGTACTTCTGAAGATTCTCCCTAAGAAGCAGCAGAGAGGAGGACAAAGCAGCCTTGAAGTCTGCCACTGTTGAAAATTCATGAAGCGTTTGCATTCTATTTATTTTATTTTATTTTATTTTATTTTTTTGAGACAGAGCCTCTGTCACCCAGGCTGGAGGGCAGTGGCACCATTATGGCTCACCACAGCCTCTACCTCCCTGGCTCAGGTGATCGGCAGCTTTAGCCTCCCAAGTAGCTGGGACTACAGGGGCACGCCACCACACTTGTCAACTTAAAAAAAAAAATTTCATAGAGACAAAGTCTCATTATGTTGCCCAGGCTGGTCTCGAACTCCTGAGCTCAAGTGATCCTTCCACCTCAGGCTTCCAAAGTGCTGGGATTACAGGCGTGAGCCACCGTGCCTGGCTTGCATTTTGTTTTATAACATGTCTGTGTTTATTTCCATTTTTATTCACATAACATAAAATTAATATAACATGACATTAACCATTATAAAGAGAACAATTCATTGACATTTAGTCACAATGTTGTAGAGCCACCATCAATCTCTAGTTTCAAAATATTTTTATCACCTAAAGGAAACCCCGATCTCCTTAAGCAGTCGCTCCTGACCTCTCCCCTCCCCTATTCCCTGGCAACCACCTATCTGGTGACATTCTGTCTCTATGGGTTTACCTATTCTGGATATTACATATAAAGCGAGTCACACAGCAGGTGACCTTTCGCATCTGTTTTCTTTGTCTTGGCATGATGTTTTTGATGTTCATCTACACTGTAGCGGGTGTCAATGCTTCTTTCTTTCTCATGGCTGGGTAATATTCCATCATATGGGTGAACTGCACTTAATTATTTCTGTGCCAGTGGGTGGTGTTTGGAATGTTCCCACATTTTGGTTATAGAGAACAGCGCTGCTGTGAACATTTGTTTCAACACTTGTTTTCAATTCGCCTAGGTATAGACCTAACAGTAGAATTGCTGGATCCTATGGTAATTCTATGTTTAACTTTTTGAGGGACCTCCAAACTGTTTTCCACAGCAGCTGCACCATTTTTTGTTCCCAGCAGTAAAGTAGCCTGTATTTATCTTAATATTAAAATAAAGTTTATACTTATTAATTTGGATTAAAATGGATGCTGTGGAGAAGACCTCATACTTATTCTGTGGATTTGGGCATCCCTTGGTTTGCATCCATTCTCCTAATGCAGGACTACAGGTCCCCTGAGCCCCACCTTTAGCAGCAAACACCCCCCCCATTCTAGCAGCTGATCAGTGGCCTCCCTCCCTCCGCCCTCAGGGAACGTGAGCTTCAGCCACCATGAGACCTTAGCAACAGCTCATGACACAAACGCTAAAGAGACCAAATTGATTGAACACAGATGAACAAACACGATTTCAGGCTGGGATTAAGTGAGCAAATGAACCATCGATCCATCCATTTGCTCAGGCGGGACATATGTCCCTGATGACGAGTCTCCAGTCTCCCCAGAGAGTTTTACTCCCTCCCCATATGCATGGCCAAAAAGACTTCACTGGGAGAGCCTGCCGGGGGAGCGACACATGGCCTGTCTGGGTGCCTTAGGTGAGCTACTTCCTCTCTTGCAGGCTCGGGTCTCCTCCTTTGTAAAATAGGAACTCTGGATGGAGCCACCCATTGTGTGGCTGGGAGGGTAAAACAGAACAGTGTATGTCAACTATTATCCTTTTATTTTCCACGCCCCCCTCCCCCAAGCTGGAGTCTCACTCTGTTGCCCAGACTGGAGTGCAGTGGTATGATCACAGCTCACCGCAGCCTTGACCACCTGGGCTCAGGCAATTCTTCCAACTCAGCCTCCCAAGTAACTGGGACTACTGACGCGTGCTACCACACCCAGCTAATTTTTTGTAGAGACGAGGTCTCGCTATGTTGCCCAGGCTGGTCTTGAACTCCTGGGCTCAAGCAATCCTCCCACTGCAGCCTCCCATAGTGTTGGGATTACAGGTGTGACCCTCCACACCTGGTCCATTTAATGAGTGTTGACATACATATACATGTGTGGAGCTGTCACCACAAAGGAAATATCTTGTCCATCTCTCTCAAAAATATCCTTGGGCCCCTTGGTAATCCCTCCCTTCCACCCTCCACTCCCCTAGTTGATCTAATTTCTTTTTTGTCCTGTTTCCTGTTACTCTACTCCTGTGACAGATTATGATCTGACTTCTATCACTAAAGATTCATTTGCATTTTCTATAATTTTATATAAACAGAACCACATGGTATGTTCTCTTTTCTCTCTGGCTTCTTTCATTCAGCATAATTATTTGAGATTCATCATGTTGTTTCATGTCTCAACATTTTGTTCCTTTTTATTGCTTGGGATATTCCGCTGTATGAATATTCTACAGTTTGCTGGCCCATCACTGACCTGTTTTATTTCCAGTTTGAAGCTACTACAAATAAAGCTGTTATGAATGCTCATGTCCAAGTCTCTGTACACACATCTGCTTTCACTTCTCAGGTAAACACCCAGGAGTGGGATGGCTGCGTCATATGGTGGGTATATGACTAATTTTTAAAGAAATAGCCAAGCTGTTTCCCAAAATGTTTGCACCATTTTTCAGAAAAAATAATTTTTGTTTTTTGAGTCAGAGACTCTGTCACCCAGACTGGAATGCAGTAGTACCATGATGTTTCACCACAGCCCCAACCTCCTGAGTTCAGGTGATCCTTCCACCTCAGCCGTCCTAGTAGCTACAGGCATGTGCCATCACACCTGGCTAATTTTTAAATTTTTTTGTAGAGATAAGGTTTCGCTATGTTGCCCAGGTTAATCTTGAACCCCTGGACTCAGGCAATCCTCTTGTTGCCTTGGCCTCCCAAAATACTGGGATTACAGGCATGACCCACCACGCCAGGCCTAAAACTTTTTGTTTTTAAATAGTTATAGATTTGCAGAAAGTTGTTTAAAAATATATAATACAGGGAGGTCCTGAGCACCTTCACCTACCCGTCCTCTATGTTAACATCTTGTATAACTGTAGCATAATTATATCAAAACCAGGAAATGTACACTGGTACAATCCACAGTTTATTCAGATTTCCCCAGCTTCATAAGCACTCATGTATGTGTGTGTGTGTGTGTGTGTGTGTGTGTGTGTGTGTGTGTGTGTGTGTGTGTAGTTCTATGCAATTTGATCACATATCTAGCTTTGGGTCACCACCTCCACAATCAAGACACAGAACTGTTTCATCTCCACAAGGCTCCCTCCTGCATCCCATCATAGCTACACCCAGCCCTCCCCAGTTCCAGCCCCACCCCTGCCCTCAGTGATCTGTTCTCCATTTCAATGATGTTGCTATTTTTAAACAGTTACATAAGTGGAACCACACAATATGTTATCTTTATAGATGCCCCCCCCTTTGGTGAAAGACAGCAGACAGAGGCATAATTGCCTTGAGATCCATTCAAATTATTATAGGTATCAATAGTGCATTCCTTTTCATTGCTGCACAATATAAATGTACCACAGTTTGTTTAATCATTCACTCACCGAAGGACATTTGGGCTGTTTCCAGCTTTTGGTTATTATGAACACAGCTGCTAGGCACGTTTGTGTACACGTTTTTTATATGAATATGGTTTTCATTTCTCTAGGATAAATACCCAAGAGCACAATTTCTGGGTTCTATAGTAAGTGCATATTTACTTGTAAAAGAGACTGCCAAGCTATTTTCCAGCATGACTGCACCATTTCCCATTCCCATCAGCCATGGATGGGCAGTTTTTCTGTATCCTCCTGGCATTTGCTGTTGTCACTCTTTTTTATTCTAGCCATTCTAATAGGTGTGCAGTGGTTGTGCCACTTGACATTTTCGCCAGTTGTGGGTGAGAGTCCCAGTTCCTCCATGTCCTCGCCAACACTTGGTATGGCTAATCGTCTCACTCTTGGTCATTCTAGTGGCATGTAATGGTATTTCACTGTGGTTTTGATTTGCATTTTTCTAATTAATAATAATATCGAGCATCCTTTCAGGGGCCTATTTGCCATCCATATATTGTCTTTGAAGAAGTATATATCCAATTCTTTTGCCCAGTTTTTATGGGGAGGGAGAGTTGTTTACCTTCTTATTATTGAACTGAGAGAGTTCTTTATAGTCTAGATGAGGTCCTTGGTCCAATATATGTTTTACAAATTTCTTCCGTTCTATGTTTTGTCCTTTTGATTTTTTAGCAGCATCTTATACTTCACGCAACTTCATTTTTCTTCATAGCCTCATCAAGTCCTGGCACCTTGGAAAAGTCTCTCTGCCATCAGCTCTGCCCTCCCCCCCAGACCCCACCCACGTCCCAACTCAGGCCTCCTTACTGCCTGCCTGGAAGTTTGCAACAGCTGCTCTGAGGTCTCCACTCACCAATCCATGTCCTCTGTTCCCCAGCAGCCATGATATGTTCAGGAGGACTGGCAGGACCGCTAAACAAATATGGACTGAGCATCCACGGTGCTAGGAACTGAGGACGCTACAGGAAGACCAGCCCCTGCCCTCGTGGAATTGGCAATGTAGTCAGTGGGGAAATGGACAATAAACCCTGGGGCCAGCTCCCCTCCTGCCTTCTCCTGCCAGTCACACACAGCCCACCTGCTGCCCAGTGCTGGCATCACAGTCCTTCGTGCCAGCTCTCCCAGAGAACAGGATCTGCAGGGAGTTTCTGTAGAAAATTGACATGGGTGTGTGTATGTGGGGGGCACAAAGGAGGCTCCAAAGGCTTAATGAGGTCCTTTCCCATAAGTGTGTTTGCAGCATGTATGTGTAATGACACACACAGTATGAGGACGTATAGTGTATAATGCCAGTGAACTCTGTAGGGTGTGATCCAGGGGCACATGATAGGTATATGTCTAGTCTGTACACTGGTGCAGGGCACCTATGATGTGGGTCTTGCCACACAGTAAAGCCTCAACTTCCTCTCCAGGATGGAAGGATTGTTCTGTGGTCCCTGCTCTCCTTTCTGGTCACTCTTCAGAGCTCCCCACCGGGGGCCCTGCCTGTGAATCTGTCAGTTCTCTCTTCTGACAGTGCAAAGCCCCTTCTGTAGCTAGACAGACCCCAATGGCAATCCCAAGCAGATGTCTACTTTCCAGCTTGGACTAGTTGCTGTAAGTCCTTTAAGCTTGTTTTTCAGTCTATTAAAGATTGAGGCCGGGCTCGGTGGCTCAGCCTGTAATCCCAGCACTTTGGGAGGTCGAGGCGAGAGGATTGCCTGAGCCTGTGGGTTTGAGACCAGCCTGGACAATTTGGTGAGAACTCGCCTCTACAATAAATCACAAAAACTAGCTGGACGTGATGGCATGCGTCTGTAGTTCCAATTACTTGGAAGGCTGAGGCTGAAGTTTTGCCTCAGCCCAGCAGGACGAGGTTGTGGTGGCCCTGAGCATGCCACTGAACTCCAGCTTGGGTGACAAGAGTGAGACTCCAAGTAAAAAAAAATAAAATAAAAGAAGATTGATAAGACTTACTGCATAGGGTGGCAGTGAGAGTGAGGAAAGGTATGTCTTGAAGTACTTAGAATAGTGCCTGGCACACAGTAGGTGCTCAATAAACAGTAGTGTATGCACATATACAAAAACACATACATTCCAAATAGCCAAATGCCTCACTGGATGCCAACCACCCCCCCCCCTTTTTTTGTAGAGATGGAATCTCACTTGGTTGCCCAGGCTGGTCTCCAACTCCTGGCCTCAAACGATCCTCCTGCCTCACCCTCCCAAAGTGCTGGGATTATAGGTGTGAGCCATCATACCCGGCTCATACCTATAATCATAGCTCACTGTAGCCTCCAGCTCCTGAGTATGGGCAGCCCCTGTTGTATGCCTCCACAGGCAACTTTTCTACAGAAATTGATCAGGTCTGGTCCCTGGGCCAAGCCTTACTGTTTCTTTTCTTTTCTTTTTTTTGAGTTGGAGTCTCACTCTGTTGCCCAGACTGGAGTGCAATGGCACACTCCCAGCTACTGCAGCCTCAATCTGCTGGGCTCTGGCAATCCTTCCACCTCAGCCTTCCAAATAGCCAGAACTACAGGCGCGCACTACCACACCTGGCTAGTTTTTGATTTATTGTAGAGATGAGGTCTCACCAAGTTGCCTGGGAGGGTCTCAAACCCGTGGGCTCAGGCAATCCACTCTCCTCGGCCTCCCAAAGTGCTGGGATTACAGGCTGAGCCACCGAGCCCGACCCAAGCCTTACTGTTTCATGCACACACATTTTCACTTATTTTTTCAAGACATGCTGCATGCGACATGCTCGTGCTAGATGAGTAGAGGGTAGGACACGGACACCTTGCAGTGCTCAGTGACAGTTCACACACACCCTCGCACCAGCATCACGCTGGGCCCTGGCCAACCCGCCATGTCCAGCTCCTTATCTACTCAGAATGATAAGATGACAAGGGAGCCACACCTCTCAGTGATTTTTCACAAAAATTGAGAGAAGCAGCTGCATCTCTCTTAGATATAGGGGAAAGGGTGAGAATCCTTGTTTCTAAGGTCTTTCTTTTGCTGTCATTGTTCTTGTAAGGCTGCCTGGCTGAGTTTTTGGGTGGAGGACCTGAGACTTCCAGCCTGAGCCTCTAATAGGGCTGAACTTGGCCGAAGGGTTATGACTATTCTTGTTCCACCATCCTGGACCCTAGAGGATGCCTTGCCTGGGCCCCACTGCATGTTGGATCTGGCTTCTGTAACCCCTAGCCCTTGAGGTCCTGTTTATCAAGGTTCTTGCTGGGGCCTGGGAGCTCCTTGAGGGCAGAGGTTGTATCTCCCATGGGTCCACAGTCCCAGCACCCAGCAGAGTAGCAGGTGCATATGAACTGAATTGCAGTGCATTTAAATTGCACATTCAGGGGATGAGGAACTGTATGCAGTGGTGGTTAAATGTGTGGGTTGGGGCCTGGAACTGCCTGCACAACCTCTTGAGCACTCGGTTTACCCTTCTGTTAAATTGTTATAATGAAGACACTTTCCTCATATGGTTGTTCTAAGGGTTAAATAAGGAACGTGTGCAAAGTTCTCAGGCAGGTGCCTGGCCCCACATAGGAAACCCAGCAGCTGCCTTTTCATCCAGAAGTCACTGTCCCCACAGTGTTCTGGGCCCCCAAAATTTCACAGGCTGTTAAACACTTAAGACCAGCGTCTGTCACAGAAGATGGGCTAGGGTAGGGGAAGATGTTAACAGCCCACTTGAAAATCAGGTAGAAAAATAAAGGTGTTAATGAAGAGGAAGTAATAATGAACTCTGTCTTGGGCAGGGCAGGGATGCTGGGAAAAGGAAGTGGCTCTTGATTGGATTGGGACTTGTTTAGGGAAAGGGAAAAATTTCCAATGGCAGAGAAAGTGGAGGGGAGAATCACCTGAGTGATAAGATCACTGGGGGGCACAGGCCAAGCCCACCTACGTGTATCTCATCTAGTCCTCTGGACAACCCCCGGAGGCGGGCACTACATCATTCTCGCTTTACAGGTGTGGAACCCGGGGCAGGGATGTGCAAGAAGTCATAGGCCCCTCTGGATTCAACCTAAGCCGGTCCCATTCTCAGACTCCGGGGAAGAGTATTTCTCGGTGAGAGAAGAGCACAAGGAAGACATTCACGCCAGCACAAACATCTGGACACTCACGGCGTGCCCACCACGGTGCTAGCTCCTGGGCACCCAAAGGTGGACAAGACGGACAAAGTACTGGCTCTCACGAGAAGGGAAAGAGGCAACCACAATTGCACGCAATTTCTGGGAGTGATGAGCACTCTGAAAGGAAAGAAAACAGGGCTGTGGAGGAGAATGTTAGGCAGGTGGAAGGCTGTTTGGGGATCGAGACTAGCCCCAGGTCTGGGCCGGACTCGGGTCTGAGGATGGAAACTGTGCAGTGTGGCGCAGGACGCAGATGTAGAGGGGAGCTTCCGATCTTATCTAATGCTCGCCAGGTCCCTGCAAAGCTCGCCGGCGCCAGTTCTGCAGATAAGAAAGCGGGACCCGCAGCCACCGTGGGCAAGCGGGGTCCGCCAAGCGGATGTCAAAGCTCGAAGGCTCTCCGTACACTCGACTGCGCCTGCGCAGGAGACTGAGGGGCGGGGCCTCCGAGGTGGGCGGGCCCGGAGACTTGGGGCGGAGCGCGCGCCCCGGCTCCGCCCTCCTCCCGGGGCGGAGCCTCCGGCCACTGCTGGGCCGTTGGTTTCGGGGCGGAACCTTCGTGCAGCGGGGGCGGGCGCGTGGGGGAAGGCGCTGCGGTGGCTCAGCGGCCGGCTAACGTGTAGTGGCGACTGGAGGGGGTGCGGCGTCTGCTCCGGCTTCGTTCGGCTCCGGCTCCGGCTCCCGCCCAGCGTGCGCGCGCAGTCCCTTCCCTGAGTACTGTCCCCCCAGACCCGCCCAACGTGAGGGGCGCGCGGCATCTAGAGACCCCGGAGACTTCGTCGACCGCGGAGGAGGAGGCGGCGGGAGCGCGAGTTCTGGCCAGCGTCTGGGCGGCACCGCAGGTGAGGGGGTGGGTCAGGGCAGGCCCGGGGTCCATGCATCGAGAGCCCCTGGGAACCCCGAGACCTTCAAGATCCAAACATACCTCGGGTTCCCGGAACCCCCTCTCAACATTCCTTTGGGGCCCCTTGCCCCCGAGAACACCCCCAGGATCCACTCTACCTTTCCACGCCCCCAGCTCCTGAGACCCTTTGGGAGTCCCCGCCTCCTGTGGGCCCCGAACATCTTCAAGACCCTCGAACCCCGAGACTCTTCGAGATTTCCCTTGGACTCCGAGACCCCTTGAGGCCCTCGACTGCTTCTGGGCCCTGAGAGCCCGGAGAACTTTTGGTTCCAGAAACTCTCAAGATTCTCTCAGGACCCTACGTCCGGAGACTTCCTCAGGTTCCCCTGCCCCGAGGACTCCCCCACCTTTCCTGGGTGAAAACTTTCCTGCCATCTCTCCTTAGCACTTGCCGGATCCGGGTGCCACCATCCCACCACCCTCAGCTTCCCTTTCTACCTGTCTTTACCACTTACCCTGAAGCGTTCCATGACCTTTGGCTCCTTCTCCACCCTCATCTCAGGGTTGGGTTTCTCAAACTTGAGGGCCATGGCCTTGAAGGTCATCCATGAAAGTATTCCCAGGTTTTGTGAATCTTTCGCCATAGCTTAAAAGAAGTGGGTTCATGGAACAGATGGTCTGATGACCACTGTATAGCCAGACATGGGGTACCTGTCTGCATGTGCCTTTGTGTTTACTATTGCCTTGAGGCCAAGGTAGAGACTGTTTAACTTTTAATGCTCTGGTGAGAGTCGTATGTCCTCAGGGGACAGTCTAGAGAGCAGCATGTCCTCAGGGGACAGTCTAGAGAGCAAGAGATGTGAAGTGGCGGAAGGAGTTAGGGCATATCAGGATACTTTTAGATTGTCTCATCTTCATTTTTTCATTCAGGGAACTAACATTTTTTTGAATGCCTGGTAGGTTCCAGGAATTGGCACCGGAGATATAGGTGACACAGTCCCTGCTGTCAGGGCCTAGTGAGAGGAGGCCGTAAGACAAGTAGGTCACCTTTACGTGGTGGCAGCATGGTGCAGTGAGTGGCATTCACCCCAAGCGAGGGGGGCATGGGGTGCTCAGAAGGAGTGTTAAGGAGAGCTGTTTGAGAGGAGGTGATAGGTCTCAGGTGGGCTGAATCATTAAGGTTGAAGTTGAGAAGTTTGTCCGGGTCATTCCAGGCAAACTTCAGGGGACAGAGCATATGTGACAGGCGGAGAGGCTGCTGAAGCATACCAGCGTTGGAAACTGCAAGGTGTGGCTGCAGATGTGTTGTCTCCCTTAATGGAAAATGTGGTAAAGGAGATGTAGGCGGGAGTCTTCAGTGGAGAGAGCCCACTGCAGAGAGCTTTGCTCCCTAGGCCCACCATGATCTCGGCTCTTTCTTGAATGGACTGCTTTTGATCACTGAGGGACCTAAAGAGAGTGGAGGTGGTTTGTGTGTTTTTGAACGATCATCGCTCTGGCTGTGGTGCGGAGACTCTTGGAGGAAGCAAGGCCCTGTGAGAGATGAAGCTGACCTGGACCAAGGTGGTGACTTTGGAGACCAGGACTGAGCTTCTGAAAGCCCAAGCCCAGAAGACTGGTGGTCCAGCTCTTTCCTGTCTGAGCCTAGGGATTGACATGAGGTTGTCCCTTAACCATAGAGCATATGTTCACCTTAGAGCTTCACCAGGGTGACTTTGTGTCTGTGCATCACAGTGGGCTTGATGTCCACACAGGAGATACATACAGAGTGCAGTGAGGGGCAGGGTGAGGAGAGGCTGAGTCTCAGATGGCTCAAAGTCATGGTGGGCTGGAAGTCCTGAAGGGAACATGTGAGTATGGAAAAAACCCTCAACTTGTGTTTTCCTATTCTCTCACTTAACAATCAACACGAAAAACTTCTGTGACCAAATATGAGGAGGGATTTCTCCCCACCACCAAGCAGGCAATCAATCTTGCAGCCAACACCAAATGAGTGTCCCCCGGTTCATGTCTTACACTATCTACCTGGAGATGGCATCAGACCAAGTTGAGGGCTCAGTCTCCCAGGACTACCCCACGCCATTAGATACCAATCACAAGTCTGAGCCTCTGGAACTTCTGGTTGACCCCACTCCTTGGGTTTGATTAATTTGCTAGAGCAACTCAGAACTCAAGGAAACATGTTCACTGATTTATTACAAAGAATATTATAAATGATACAGATGAAGAGATGCATAGGATGAGGTATGGAGGAAGGGGTGCCACCCTTTGGGATCCTCCATGTGTTCAGCTATCCAAATCCCATCCTCTTGGACCTTTTGTAAACACTTTATTACATAGGCATGATTGATTAAACCATTGGTGATCAATTTAACCTTCAGCATCTCTTTCCCAGGTGGGTTGGGTGGGTATAGCTTAAAGTCCCAATCCTCTACACCTGCCTTAGTCTTTTTGATGACTAGCCCCATCCTGAAGCTACCTAAAGGGCTGCAAAGCCATCAGCTCATTATCATACGAAAGATCTCATTGTGGAAATTCCAAGGATTTTAGGAGTTGTATGACAGGAAGTATATACTAAAGGAGAGACAAGTTCAGATGTGTCAGACATGTCCCTCTGGAGATAGCATGGGACTAGAGGAACTGGAACTGGAAACAGGTGGCTTTCAGTGTCACACAAGTTGTGAGGGCTTTTAAGATAGTGGCAGACAATAAGGATTAGAGAGAGTTAGGAAGAAAAATCTACAGGACTAAAGTGGAGAGAATCCAGCTTGCTCCCTGAGGCAGAGCAGGGAAGTCTTTGTAGGTGAGGGAGAGGGAGACTCTAGGATAGCTTTGTGCAGTAGAACTTTCCATGATGATGAAAGCATTCTGTCTGTGCTGTCCAGTGCACTAGCCACAGGTGACTGGTGACCACTTACAGTATGACTGGCGTGACTGAGGGGCGGCTTTATGTATTGTTTATTTAATGTCTATTTCTTAGTTTATTTCATTGTAATTAATTAAATCTAGGAAGGATGCCCCATCACACATCTAGGGTATACTGGGAAGCACACTGTTCCAGGCTTTGTTCTTTTAAATATTGTTCCATTTAATGCTTCCAACAACCCTAGGAGGTATACGGTATTTTTCTTCTTTTTTTTTTTAATGGATAAAGTTAATAGAGGCTTAGAAGGAATATGTAGCTTGCCCAGGTATTAAGTAGTACAGCCAGTGCCTGTTTGTTGGCCCAGCTCTTTCTCCTCCTGCTTCCTTCCGCCAAGGAGCCTGCGGCTCTCCTTGGCGGGAGAATGCGGTCCTTTTGAGTGGTGGCATTGTTTGTCTGTTTTGCCCTCCTTGTCTGTCCCTGCCAAAGTTAGCATGAACAGTCGTGTGATAAGCCAGCCAGGACCACAGAAAACTGTTGTGCCCCGGTTCTTTTGCCTGAGGCTGCTTCCTGCTGCTCTTATATCTTGCTAGTGACTGCTATTTCTTGTAGCATTTCTGGAAGGAATGGATTCAGAGAGCAGGTGAAACCATAGCTTAAGCATACTCTGCCTTATTTGTAGAGGTAGGAATGAGTGCTTTGGATAAAGTTTTGGGGTCACAGTGGACCAGGCAGTGCCCAGGATAGTGGAAGGAATGTGAAGTGTGAGCTAAGAGTGAGTTTATAGCTTGTCCTTAGCTCCTTGGGGGTTGTTGACCAAGTCACTGCCTCTCAGTCTCAATTTTCACTGCTTGAAAATTAGGATATTTAGCGTCAGATAGCCTTGAACATCATTCCAGCTCTAAAATTCTGTCATTTTAAGTTTCATTTGTTTACTTTCTAGAATGTGTCTTATGTATCCTCTTGGGATTGATAAGTGCTGGTGGTTCAGTGGGCCTTTGGCCTGCCTTTTGGTGTGTTTTACCATTATTGGCTTATCATTAAGTAACACATTTACTTGAGTTATATGACCTGTCACATCTGGTGGACAAACTGTAGAACAGTGAATGCTTCAGTAAATGGCAGAGTTCCCAGTAAAATACCAGGTGTATTTGTTTGCCATTCCAAGCTGCACTAATGTTGATGGAAAAAGGTACACGATTATACACGCCATGGTGGTTGTTCATTTGAAAGTGTTCAGTGTCAGCTGGGTGATACGATTCACACCTGTAATCCTAGCTACTTGGGAGACTGAGGTGGGAGGATTGCGTGAGCCCAGGAGGTCAAGGCTACAGTGTGCTATGGTCATACCACTGCCTTCCAGCCCAGACAACAGAGCAAGACTCTGTCTTTAATAATAAAAAAACGGGGGGGTTCAGTGTTGGCCTTGGCCAGGTGAAAGTGACAGCAAATAGCCACTTCATAGGGCCCCAAAAGTGGCAGTCATTAGTGTTACTTTCTGAACTAAATGGTGATTGTTCACTGTTTTACCAGTGGTAAGTCTTGCTGTTTTCTTGGTTTGGGCATATATGCCCACGTAGCCCTGTTTGGAGTGCTAGTTTCAAGAAGCCAATTTAAGAAGTGATCGGTTAAGTAGCATGTGTTCAAATTAAAGGTTTGTATTTTTGATAAATTGAAGAAAATGTTTCACCCTGAAGCTCCCTAATTATTAGTAATGAATTAAGTTTTACCAGAACCAGGGTTAAATTGATAGTGACTGCCTTGGAAAAGTGATGTGATTCTGAGGCAGTTTATAGTAATAGATAAACATTTTACAGTTTATTAAGTACCTTTCAGACATTTGTCTCACTTTAAAGTCTCTGCCACAGTCCAGTCAGTGATGTGGATGGTGGAATTCCCACTTGACAGTTTGGGAAGCTGAGGTTTAGAGGTCTCCTCTCTGGAGGAGGGTGGCACTTCTTTGACTCCAGGTCTTGTGTTTTCTCCACCACATCCCCAGTGCTGCTTCGGATGGAGTTACTGCAGTTTCAGGGCTAAGCTTTTTTTTTTTTGCAGTTCTGGAAGCTTAATTTTTTGGCCATTGGTGCTTTGTTTCCGGCTCAGGTGAACCTAGTCATGCTAATCAAACTCATTAGAAACGTCTATCAGCCAAACCCCAGATGATTCATTTGTGATTAGAAGTAAGACTGCCAGTTGTGCTTGAATACTTAGGCTTGCTGCTCAGTGATTTTTGCCACCTTGCTCTCACAAGTCTACATGGGAAACCAGATTGCTGTGACAAAGAAGCGCTTATCTGTAATGTGCTAGGGGTGGGGTCGTGCTGGGAAGTGCTATTCTAAGGCTCCCTGTCTTCCAGACCTGCCTAGGTGTTGGCAGAATGCAGTTGATAGATTCTAGCTTCTTTAAGGACATTCCAGTCCTTAGGATCCACCCTGGTTATATGGATTCAACTTTAAAATATTAGTCTTTCTAAGTCTCCTGTCTCCTTTCAATAGTACGTTTAGAAAATGTTTCTTAGTGGAGGTGGCTTCTGTGACAGTGGCAGTGTAGTCCTAGTAATGTGGATGGTAATAGCCTGCTATGTTGCCAGGCCTAGTTCTAAGGGTTCAGCATAAATCAGCTTGTTTGTAGTCACAGTGATCTTGTCTGATTTTCTTTATACATTCTGGGGTCATTATTCATCACTCTGTGGATTGGCTACAGGTGACTTAAAGGTCAGCATTTGGAAACTGAACAAATGTGCTGTCTCTCACTCCTGCTGTGTGAGAGGGACGGTTCTGAGTGTGTGTCTGCTTCAGCTGTGTATCTGCCGCCCTTTACTGTGATCAGGTGCTATGTAGCTTGGGCACTCTCATCTCTCTGCTTTTTTATATCACTCAAAACTTATATGATCATCTATTTATAGAAATAAAATAAGAGGTTTTCCTTAAAAAAATACTTTTTGAGGATCCTTCAAACTTGACACTTTTAATTCATTGTGCTTGTTAAGTGAAAGTGTAGCTTGTAATGGGAAGTAAGTAGTCTTTTACTAGGACACTTTTAATAATCACTGTTCTTTTTTAAAATTTGTTTTTCTTTTTTATATTGGACAAAAAGAATATGAATAGATGGGGCACAGTGGCTCAAAGCCTGTGTAATTCCATCACTTTGGGAGGCTGAGGTGAGAGGATAGCCTGAGCCCATGGAGAGACCTCATCTCTACAATAAATAAATCAAAAAATTAGCTGGGTGTAGTAGTGTGTGCCTATAGTTCTGACTACTTGGAAGGCTGAGGTGGAAGGATCACTTGAATCAGCAGGTTGACGCTGGGATGGCCATGAATGTGCCACTGCACTCCAGCCTGGGCAACAGAGTGAGACTCCAACTCAACAACAACAAAAAAGAATATGAATAATTACTGTTCTTGAAACACAATTCCCCTGTCCCTTCAGAACCTTGTGGATGCTTGTTCACCCCTCAATCCATCCTGCTCTCCTTGGTACTCTGTTTTTTTCCCTTTCCCACCCCTCTGCTCTTCGTGACCATGGAGAATGGTGGTGGTAACCAGGGTTTCGGATAACCACAGCCAGTTCTATAACTCAGTGCTGGACTGGGCCCAGCAGGTCTTGCGCTTTGCTTGCTGGAGTCACGCAGTCATGGTCCAAGGCAGTCTGGCTCCTGTGTTGGCAGATCGTACCTGGCTGTCAGCTGTGTGCCTCAGCTTCTCCTGTGACATTCAGCCTCTCAGGAGGCAGGATGGAGCTTTGCGAGGTAAAGTTCCACGAGAAAGGCTCCATTGTCAAAGGGTTTCTCAGACTTGTGCTTGTATCTCACATGACTAAGCCCATAGTCAGCATGTGAGGGGGCTATATGAGGGTGTGAATTGCAGGAGGCATGTTAGGGGGGAAAGTGGGACTGGGGTCATTAACATTCTACCCCCAGGATCAGGGGTTGTTTTGCTAGCTGTAAAATAATGAGTTCTTTCTTTGTAGTTTATTATATTTTGCATGGTACTCAATTTGATGAACATTTACTTAGTGCTGGATGCTGGGAATTCAAAGAATAAGGCAGTCTCTAGCTCCTCTATGGCTAGTTCATGGAATACTCGTGATCTCAAATTCTAAGCAGAAAACATCCTGGTAAGACTTTTATTAATGACTTTGCATAAAAAAGGCAGGAACTGCTTATAAGAATCTGTGTTGGGGCCTGATTTTGCTTTCAGAAAATGCTGATAGGTTCTTGAAAAAAATGAGTTGCTATGATAGCCTGGCTTTGGGCCTGCAAACCGTGGTGACGACATCATCACCAAGGAAACCAAAGGATGCAGCAACTAAAAGGCCTCTGAAGGGTTTTGTTAGTGTTGTCTAGAATCTGATTGGCTCAGAAGAATGGTGTTTGGGATGGGAGCAGAATGCCAGAGGCTTACTGTTCTGCTGAAACTTCCAGCATCAGGTATTGAGTGCTTTGGAAGTCTTCTACTTGAACCCTGGTTTAAAAACAATGGGAAGATTGGGGGTAATTTTTAGGTTATTGTGAGATTTGGCTCTGATGTTTATGCTGCCAAAACAGGAAATGAGGTAATGTCTTTAAACATTGTTGTGTGACAGTGAACTGTAAATGTCTAAATATGGGCAACTATGCAGCTCATCGGTGCAGAGTTACTGGGTTGAGTTCTGATATAATTGGATACTTCTCATGTTGGCTCTTAAAGGTACATGTCAGTGTTAAAGTCTAGAGGCTCATCTGCGTGTGCATGATTCTGTTTGAAGTGCTGTCTGAGAAGCCAGCTCCAGACCTGCATGCTCAGGCTGAGAGAGGTTTTGAGCACTTAAGCCAGCCGCAAACCACCCAGGAGCACAAGCTCTCACCTGTTATGTAAGTTTTGTGAATAGTGATAACTTGTTCTTTTGGGAAACTTGAAATCACTTTATTTTGGAGTTAAGCACAGACTGCAAAAGTTTAATTTGTTCATACGTTATTACAGATACGGAAATTCAATGTTTAGGTTTTGAGTTTGTAACTATAATCACGTATATATGGAGAATCAAAAGCAGTTGAACAATAATTGCAAGAACTAGAGATAGATTTTTCAGTTTTACTATAGTAGCAATTTGGGGAATGTGGTTTCTTAAGGTCACTGATTGGCCAGTGACTTTAAAAAATATTCTAAAATGTTGTGTAGCGTAGGTTGAGATAAATGACTCCTTCCCGTAGGTAGGGAAGGAGTATGTATTTTGAAACCATGCAGATTATTTGGGGGGCAGGCTGGGAGGGGCTCTTGGATTAGTCAGTAGATGAGCATCTTGTATTAGCCTTCCAAATAGGATTGAACAGGAATGGCTCGAATTCTGCCCTGGAGTGGGTTAGGATGGAAAGCGTGGGAGGCAGCCTTATGGACAGGTCAGAGCCTGAGCTATTTGACTCAACAGTTTGAACTTCCAGGGCACTTTCATGTAATAGATTCCTGAGCCTTTGAAACTTGGCCAGTGAGCAAGAATCTGCATTTTATAGTTGATAAAACTGAGGATTGGTGATCAGATAAACCAGTCATTGAAACCTGGACTTGGGATCCAGGGTTGCTCATATGGTGGAGAGATTATATTATTTATATTTTTATATTATGAGATATTTTTATATTATATTTTTACATGATATTATTTTGTGGAGAACCTCAATATTTGCTATTTTCCTTAGAAAATATCTAACAGGTTAAAAACACAAAAACAATGTGACCTTTGATGCCTTTGATAGCTACTCCACCGTGGGAAGCTGAGCACTAGCCCTGACTCTGCCAGCCTTTCCCCTTCGGCAGGTTACAGGGATCTGTTGGCCTCATGTTCTTTGCCTGCGGACTGTGGTTTAGCATTTGAGGTAACGTCACAGACACCTTTAAAGTCTGATGGAAGCTCTGAATCCCTTTTCCTGGGAGCAAAATGTATGTGTGCATTTACACGATTGTGTATATTTTCAGGGGATAACCTGAATTCTATCTAGTTCTCCCATCTAATGATGCCTATACATGGATTAAGCCTTGTTTCCTTACCTTGGACAATTATTTTTGGTGACCTAATTCTAATTAGGGGGGAAAAAAAGATTACACACGTGGAAAAGTAGTTTTCATTCAGTGCTGGTTAGGATATGACAAAACAGGCACTTAAAACATTTGCTGTCTTTGGAAAGCAGTTTGGCAGTATGTGCTAAGGTGTTTTAGAGTGCTCATATTCTCTAACGCAGCAACTTTTCTCCTTAGAAATCTCTCCTAAATAAGTAATTTCATGATAGACATGCTTTGAGCACCAAGTTGGTTGTTAGGATGTTGTTATACCAATGTCCTTCATTAGGGATGTATCAGTAAGGTAGAATTCCATATATGTACATTACACTTCCATTTATGGGTAGTTAATAACGTTAGGGAAATATTTTTATTATGATGCATGAAAAAAGTGGAGTATGCACCATGTTCTTAAATTATGGAAAAATTTTAAAGTGAAAAGTCTAGGGGAAAATGTCTAAATGTTAACCGTTATTGGCTGTTAGGTAGTAGGATTATAGGCTATTTTTTTCATATTTTTACAAACTTAAAAAAAAACTTTTTGGTATTTTTTTATTTCTAAGATTTATTGTGTTGTATACAATATAGCAACCTCTAACCACAGCCCTAATATTGTCTATAGTAAATATTAGTTATAGAATTGGGGACATGTAATTTTGGGAAAATTGTAGACTGTGGAGATAGCTTGGTGATAGAGACCTAGATTAACTCTAATCCCATGACAGATTAGAGACTCCTGTTTTTGTGGAAACTAAGACTTGACTTTTTACCTTGGTGATTACTTTAGATGGGATTCTAACACAGGCGAGAGGAGGCCTGGCAACTGAGAAGCTGTGCTGTGCTGAGATGGGTTGTGCACCACCCACGCCTGGTGCCCCTCCATGCTCAGGACCCCAGAGCATGTGTGCTCCCTCTGAAAAACAGCATTCTCGCTGAACTCTGTTATGTAGCTTGCCACTTTCTTGCTTCTGTGATAAGTCGTATGTGTCCACGTAGGCTGGAAGCTCTTCCAGAATGGTGTCGTAAGATACGGCATGAAAACCCCAGCAGGAAGCCTGCTGCAGAGCCTGCTGCACCATCTGCTCGTGCGTGTTCATTTTCATTTCTGCTCTGTCCCATGTAGGGCAACGAGAATCTGACTAGCCTGTTAAGTCACACAAGACCAGGCACAGTGGCTTAGGAGACATTTTGGATGTATGTTATTTGTCTGGCATTTTTTAGGTGTTCTAATTTAAGTAAAGACCCAGGATCTTTGATTTTTAATACCAGCCTTAGCTCTCTTCCAGGGTATAAATGAAAACTTCTCTCTGGAAAGTAGAAGTCACATCTGACTTATTTTCTCTTTAGGATTCACAGATGGATTCAGTGGAAAAGACAACAACCAGAAGTGAGCAAAAATCAAGGTAAATAAAGTCAGCTATACCTTTGGGCAGGTTTATTGACTTCATATGGCATCTATCATGAGCATATGTTATTTAGTACCTACAAGGTGAAAGGGTCACAAGAGACTCTCAAGGGCCATTAACCACCCTTTGTTTCAATATTAGAAACATTCCAGAAGTCAGTTTTCTGCCCAAGGAAGTCACCATAGTCCTGTCTCCAAACCAAGCAACAAGTAATTAGAGGGGTCCTGTGTGAGACTAGCAGTGTAGTGCTTTGCAGGAACAGCAGCTTATGCTTGTTGGAAAGTGTTGCATGGCAACAAGGTCCTTGCCATAAAGTGGGCTGGGATTGGTAGGTGGCAGAATATTAGCATTTTGCCTGGAATCTCCTTATCTGTCACTGCAAGCAGGGATCATTTTGTTATCATAGTTTGTATATACAAGTTATTTGTAGCTTCAGAGGAATTCAGATTGCTGAGCTTTTTGTTCATAAATATATATCACTTAACCATGTGCTTAACACTGGACAACTCAGTAAGTGAGGCAGAGCTGTCCAGATCCTTTAAGGAATGAGGGTTGAACATGTAAAATGCATATGCCAAGAAGAATGATACACAGACTCTGTCTCCCAGTCATGTGAACGGGGACAGAGAGAGTGTGTGTGGCCCAAGGCCAGAACTTGGCAGAGATTTCCAGATTTCCTGTTGGTAATACCTCCGGGTTGACTTTCATTCGCTCCCTCCCTTGTTTTTAAGCAGAAAGTTTTTAAAAAGCCTCATCCGAAAACAGCCCCAGGAACTGCTCCTGGTCATCGGGACTGGGGTCAGCGCAGCAGTGGCCCCAGGAATCCCCGCCCTCTGCTCATGGAGAAGCTGCATTGAGGCGGTCATCGAGGCCGCAGAGCAGCTAGAGGTACTTCACCCTGGGGACATCGCTGAGTTCCGGAGGAAAGTGACAAAGGACCGGGACCTGCTGGTTGTTGCTCATGATCTGATCCGGAAGATGTCACCTGTAAGTGTCAGACAGTGCTTCAAGTTTCACTGGGACAATTTGATTCTAGACCAGCTTGAATGGACCTGTGAACCTCCTGTTAAACATCTATGTTGTGTTCATTTCTCAGCAGAGTCAGGCTGATACCCAAAACTCCCTTAGTCCATCAGGACATCATCTTTTTAAGCAGAGATGATGTCAGGTACAGTACGGGGCTCCTAAAATAGCCCCTATTACTTGGAGCCTGACTATGTGAGATTTCCTCAGGGGTATTATCATGCTGCACTGGGTGTGAGCTTGGTGATTTTGTATTCATTTAGTGAAGGATTGTCCTTTAGATGTGTGTTGGTTTAAGCAGGTCGGCCACATCTCTTCAGATGACAAGTGGTTTCTAGAAAACATCTTAAATGGGAGAAGCTTCTTTGTCTGCAAGTGGAGATGATCTAGGAGAGAGGAAAAGCAAATTGTGATTCAGGAGACAGTTCCTGAACGATGCTCTCGCATCGCCTGGATCAGGTGCAGGGGTGAGGGACATGGCCAGGCCGTTTTCCTCCCAGGTCAGCCGTGGTATATGGGCACAAATGCAGGGACGCCAGACTGTGGGAAGGCTGGGGCGGGTTCTTCTCGTGACTCCTGTATTGATTAAAGAAGCATGGTCATCACTGAGAGTCAGGATGGGGAGATGCTGGGGGTTTGAACATAGAGGAGAAAGCAGGAAAAAAGTGAACGGGTCATCAGGGAGAGTAGGAGAGTTTAGGTTGCTATAAAAAGAGACCCAAAACTACATGGCTTCAACACAATCACTTTCGAATTCTCACCTAGAAATCTGTGCAGGTATCTGGGGAAGAGCCATCTTAAGCAGGCAGCTTTCATCTCATGCTCTAAGTTGGCTGCCATAAATGATGTGCACACTCCTGTTAGTGAGAGGAGGAGAGAGAGCAGGGAGCTTATGCCCCAGGCCTTCAGGAGTCTGCCGTGGAAATCATATAGCCCTCTACCATTTACATCTCATTGGCCAGAGTCTTACATAGGGCTGCACCTACCTTTGCCAGAGTTTGGGAAATGCTTTTAGTTAGGTGTCTATGCCAGGCATGGGTGTCCTAATTACCACCACAGGGGAAGGGTTGGCAGATTACCGCCTCGGTCCTGTGTCTGTAAATGAAGTTCAGGACACAGCCACATCCATCATTTACATATTGTCTGTGGTGCTTTCCTGCTTCTGGTAGAGTTGAATAGCTACAGCAGAAACTATGTGGCCCACAAGGCCTAAATATTTATTCTCTGGGTCTACATAAACAAAATTTGCAAAGAGCTTTCAGAGGCAGAAGAGGGGAGGAGTTGATGACCCTGTGAAAGAAAAATGAAATCTTGGGTCCCCAGACTCACTTTGCCAAAGGGAAATGTTAAGCTTGGGAACTGAGTCAGGCAAAAAACAAAACAAAACCAACACAAACAAAAGCTACCTTCCTTTTATTCATAAACAGATGGCTGTAACCTCACATGCTTACTTTATCTTTGTAAAATGCAGATTTCCTGAGCAGAATGAAACCACTTGTCTCGTTGCCTGCCCTCCCCTTTTTCTCCCCGTCCTCCTCCTGCTTGTTCTTTCCTTTATTTTTATTTTTTTTAAAAAGCAGGATTTATTGAGAGGACAGAAAAACTCCCACAGTGGGAGGGGACCCAAGGGGGTTGCCCATTCGTTCCTCTTTAAATATTGAAATCCTCAAAACCTTTTTGGAAAAAGCACAGGACTCACTCCTACTGATTTGTGCCCCCCCTGTCGCCATGTGTCCTCAACCTTGGCAAAGAACACCTGAAGATCAATCACCAGATCAGATCCCAGGCTGCACTGAGGGCCCTCATTGTCATGCATTTGAAGAGAGACTGGCTAGAGTGAGAATAGTTTGTCTAAAAGATGAGGATTTGGGGCATCATTCAGCTCTTCTCTTTACTTTTGTGTGTTTTTTAAAACCTCCATGAGGAGGCGTTAAAGTGAGACTAGCTGACATGATTTTTTTTCCCTCGCTATGTTGAACAGTTTGAAAACAGGTATGGAGGAAGCCGAGTTGGTTTTCTCAGAGAATTGCACCAAAGCCAGAGAAGACCGAGGGAGTTGAAGGTGTATTCAGGGGAGTAGTTGCAGTGATCAGTTATGGACTCTAAGCTGCTTAAGAGGAGAAGGCAGGATGTTAGGACAGCAAGTGATGATGGTCAGTGGTGATGGGCTTGGTTAGTGGCTCGTGGGCCTTGATGGGGTTAAAGTTTCCCTGGGAGCCAAGGTATGAAGAGGTGGGCAGGTGGGAGGGAGTGGTTGGACAGGGGGAGGCTGGGCCAGCAGTTCTGGAGAGGATTCAGCTCTTGGTACTGATGAGGTCTGGGGTGTGACTGTAGATTGTGACTGGTTGGGATGGGACAGGATCATTTCAGGAGGGTGATGGGGAGGGATTTAGAGGTCATGATACAGAAAGGGCCACCCAAGTGGCTGTGAGAATCACCACAGATTATGGCAGTACTGCTGGAGAGACTTGACAGAGAGCCTAGGGTCCGTCCGTCTCACCAGTCCAAGGAGTATGGAGGAACATCCCCACTTGAGGGCTTCAGGGATGCCAAGAACCAGGTTTCAGTTGAAGAAGAAGGTGGGCATTCCCAGAAGAGGATGCAGATAGGGGAATTTGCAGATGGCAGACCCGCTGGGAACAGTGGGAAGGTTGGCGTGGTTGGGAGGTGTCAGAAGAGGGTATGCCCAGAGCCATGGGGGTGAGTGGGGATCTGCGAGTCTTGGGCCTCTTGTGATGACAGACTGATAGGGACAGAGGGCATGGGGATGGATTCTGATGGATGGCAGAGGGTGATGGTGAGGTCAAGTGCTGGCCAGGGGCTGAGCGAGGGGTGGGTAGTCTCACTGGGAGTGTATGAAACCCCTTGACCTGTGTCCTCCCAGCTCCCACCCTCTTTTCTCTGGGTGGTCACAGCAAAGCTCTTCCACAGAGGTGTTGCATTTTCTGTTGCCAGTTCCTTTCTTCTCAAACCCGCCCCATCAGGCTTTTGCCCCACCACTGCATTGAGAAGCTCCTGTCAAGGTCACTGGTGACCACTGGGGCTTCATCGAGGCCAGGTCTCATCCTGATCTTATGGAGTCTCTCACCTAACTTAAGGTGCCATTAAGATACGCCTTTTCAGGTCCGGCGCAGTGGCTCACGCCTGTAATCCAAGCACTTTGGGGGCTCGAGGTGGGAGGATTGCTTCAGGCCGGGAATTCAAGACCCCTGGGCAACATAGCGAGACCCCATCTCTACAAAAGAAAAAAAGACACACTATTTCATATACCATCAAGAAAGAGAAGACCAGGACTTTTGCAGCTCTCAGAGGGAAAGCCGGAGTCTTTACCATGATCTTCAAGGCCTCCTCATGATCTGGCTTCAGGTCATCTCTGTGACCTCACCTGAGGACACTTTTTGTCACTCTTCTCCTGCCATGCTGACCCGTTGCTGACTCTGTGCTCTTGCCTCAGCTAAGAACACTCTCCAGGATTCCTCACTTCTCAGGCCTCTGCTCCCATGTCTTCTTATCAGAGAGGCTGCCTGGTGCCCTGGCCCTGTCCTGGTTTCCCTGCAGCGCCTTTCCCCCCTTCTCTGCTGTACTTTCCCATGGCATCTCTCACTGTCCATGTCTGATATATTTGTACATTGCTTGTTCCCCTCCTCTGGGGTTTTCGTAAACTCCATGAAGCTAAGTTCTCTCTTCTTTAAACTCCTGTGTCTCACCCAGAATGCCGCCTGCTTAGGTGCTCAGTAGTTGAAGGCTGATGTCTTTGTAACTCTTATTCCCCGCTTCCACAGCGTACAGGTGACACCAAGCCCAACTTCTTCCAGGACTGCCTGATGGAGGTTTTTGACAACCTGGAGCAACACATCCAGAACCCTCTGGTGCTGCAGTCCATCCTCAGTCTGATGGAGAGGGGCACCATGGTCCTGACCACAAACTATGACAACTTGCTGGAGATCTTTGGCCAGCAACAGAACAAGCCCATGGAGTCTCTGGACTTGAAGGACAAGACTAAGGTATGGGTGACAGGTGGTGGGTATGGAGAAGCTCCGTGTATTGGCCCTGCCTGGGTTAGAAGCAACTGTCACTTCTACAGCATTGTCACTACTACAGAATTAGTAATGGAGCCGGGTGTGGTGGTGTGAGCCTGTAGTCCCAGCTACTTAGGAAGCTGAGGTGGGAGGATCACTTGAGCCCAGGAGTTCAAGGCTGCAGTGAGCTATGATTGCTATGATCATACCACTGCCACTGCACTCCAGCCTGGGTGACAGAGCCAGCCCCTGATCTTAAAAAAATAATAATAGTGGAAGATCGAACACTGGCAACCTCAAGGATGCTATGCTTCACAGGAAAACAAAACATTAATTCTTGAAAGGTTGTGCTAGCCTTTTTTTCTCGGCAAAGCTGGGAGCTGACAGGGTAATGTCCTGTGCTTCTTAGGAGTTTTTTTGCTTGCTTTTTTTTTCTATTCTTTTTTTTGAATTAACTTTTCTTTTTCTTTTTCTTTTGAAACAGAGTCTTGCTCTGTGGTCCAAGCTAGAGAGCAGGGGCATGATCATGGCTCACTGTAGCCTTGACCTCCTGGGCTCAAGTGATCCTCCCTCCTCAGCCTCTCCAGTAACTGGGACTATAGGCACACACAACCACACTTGGCTAATTAAAACAACTTTTTTCTTTTTTTCTAGAGGTAAGTTCTCACTAGGTTGCCCAGGCTGGTCTCAAACTCCTGACCTCAAGCGATCCTTCCACCTCAGCCTCCCCAGTGCTAGGATTACAGTCATGAGTCACCGCATCTGACCTGTTCCTATTTTCTTGATGTGTTCTGTCCTGTAGGTCTGCAAGGCTTTCTCATTTAAATTTATTTATTATAGTCATTGTAGGAAATATGGATAGTAAAGAAAATAAAGAGAAGTAAAATCACCCACTGACCTATTGCTGAGAATTTTTAACAAATTGGGATCATAACATACGCAAACTTTTTAATCCTAATTTTTTTCTTACTATTACACACTGTGATTATATTATAATTATATTAATATTACATTCCTGTTGTGCTGTTTTTAAAAGCATTTTAAACTTGATGGCAATAGGACTATAATACTAAATTAAAATTGTTTCCCTTCCTCTATTATTGTTAGCATATTTTTATAATTATAAGTATGCTATAAAACCCATATACTTTTATGTCCTTCTGTTTTCAGGATCAATTCCTAGAAGAATATCAGTATCAAAGGGCATGACTATTTTGAAGCCCGATAATATGTTACCAGACTGTCTTCCAGAAAGGTTACCAGTTATATTCCCACCAGCTGTGTGTGGGAGTTATGGGCGCATCCATTTCCCATATCTTGCCAACATGTAGTGTTTTTCAGAAAAACTAAAATAGTTGATAGGTTAAAAAAATTAAATTTGTATTTTTTTTATTACTGAAGTTGAACATAGTTTCATCTTGACCATTTGTATTTCTTTTGAGACATAGTTTCTTTGCTTATTTGCTTATATTATTACATACAAGGAAAATGAAGCCTTTAGAGATTCTGTCTCATCTAAGATGCCAGAGTCGGCGTGAACCTGGGCACACTCCTCTTTTGCAGGGGGTGGTATGCACAGGCAAGGCCACCTGAGGGAGTAGGCAGCCCTGGGTGCCCTTTCCTGCCAGCATTGACACGCGATGGACACCTCCTCTGAGCAGCATGGTTCCACCTGCTGAGGCTTCTATTGTAGTGATGGTGTCTCTGGAGATAACTGCCAGTGGCATGAACAGAAACACCTGCTGGCTCATTGCACTGTGATAGCCCCGAGGGTGCTGGTGCTTGTATCTACTCTGCCTACTGATGTGCAGGCTCTGGCATGAGGATAGTGTTTGGTTGACCTGATGGGCATCTTTGTAAGGTTCTTCTGCATTTTGAACTGGAAATAATGTAGTTTGCCATTTGATAAATACCTCTTTCCATATATATATATTCTTTCTGGGTGTAAAAGTAATATATAAATAGCAGTATTTAAAACATATCATATAACTTAGAAGCAAAAGGCCCCATAACTCCCTAAAGTAATCACTCTTAACAGCTTGCTGTAATTTCAGATGTTAAAGATATTTCTGTGTAACTGTTTTTAATTTTTTTTTTTTTTCTTGAGACTGGATCTCACTTTGATGCCCAAGGTGGTCTCAAACTCCTAGGCTCAAATAATCCTCCCAAGTAGTTGGGACTACAGGCACACGTCACCAAGACTGGCTAAATAAGTTCTTTTGATAAAGTATAACAAGAATAACTAGGCTAACAGCTGAATTTCTTTTATGTTTTAAAGATGTTGTTATAAATTAAAACATCTATCTTATTCTTTCTTAGGTAGTTTTGAAGATCTAGTAATACAATTTGAATATTTTCTTCTTATACCTGTTTGAAATAACATGAAGTTTTTCTTTGTTTTGGCTTGATTTTTGATAGGTTCTTCAGTGGGCAAGAGGACACATCAAATATGGAGTTCTTCATATTCATGGCTTATACACAGACCCCTGTGGGATGGTATTGGATCCATCAGGATATAAAGATGTCACTCAAGACCCAGAAGTAATGGTATAGTGTGACTTAATTAGCACCGGTTGCATCCTCTGGGGGAATTTGCAGTGGCCACTGGCCATTTGGCTGCAGTTGGAGTGGTTTTCCAGGCTCAAGGCATTTCTGTCCTTTAGATCGGCTCTCCACACAGCTGTAGTGGATGGGCCATGTCTCTCGTATTCTCAGCATTGTCTCTAGGGCCAGGCACTGTGCCTGTATGTTGAATAGATGCTCAGTAAATATTGTTCAAGGAAGGAATTCATAATTCCTTAAACAGCAGAGATCTGATCTTATCCTCTCTGTGCCAGCACCAGCCACTCGGTGGTTCTCTTCTGCCCAGTATGATGGATAGGGCCCAGTACATTCTGGAATGTTCCATTCACTCCTCCCTACTCATCAATTCATGTTCATCCAGGCATCTTCCAGTCTAAAATGCTCTCCTCTCCTTCCTCTAGGTTTTAAAAATTCAAGGCCAAGCACAGTGACTCACACCTGTAATCTCAGCATTTTAGGAGACTGAGGCAGGAAGATTGAGAGAGCCCAGGAGTTTGAGACCAACCTGGGCAATGTAGCAAGACCATCTTTACCAAAAAAATTGAAAAATTAGCTGGGCATGGTGGCACGTGCCCTTAGCTACTTGGGAGACTGAGGCAGAAGGATAGCTTAAGCCCAGGAGGTTGAGGCTGTGTTGAGCCATGATTGTGTGACTATACTCCAGCCTGGGTAATAGAGTGAGACGCTGATTGAAAACAAACAAACTTAATTCTCTGTGAAGGCTTTCGAGACAGGGTCTTGCTATATCGCCCAGGCTGGAGTGCAACGACCTTAAGCTGTCCTTCTTGAGCCTCCTGAGTAACTGGGACTATCTTTGTGCATAACTGCACTCAACTTTTTTTGATGTGAGGCTTTCTTGATGCCCTAGACAGAATGAAGTATGGAAAAGCTGTGCTTCCTAGCACTTTCAAGTGCTTTTATTAAAGCACTTAGAAACTCTGTCTTTGTGGATTCACTTGTGGGCTCAGGGTTCAGCACTCTGTTCTAAGTGCTAATCCTTGGGCCTGTATAACACTGGGACGGGTGTCAGCAGGATGAGTGATTGGATGGATGCCTTTCAGTTGCATGATTAATGCTTTGGTTAGTTATAAGAAATCAATATGGGCTGCGTGTGATGGCTCAAGCCTATAATCCCAGCACTTTGGGAAGCTGAAGTGAGCGGATTGCCTGAGCCCACGGGCTTGAGAACAGCCTGGGCAACTTGGCAAGACCTCATCTCTACAATAAATCAAAAAGTTAGCCGGGCCTGGTAGCACGTGCCTATAGTTCCGGCTACTTGGAAAGGCTCAGGCGAAAGGATTGCCTGAGCCCAGCAAGTCAATGCTGAGGTGGCCGTGAGCATGCCACTTGTACTCCAATCTGGGCAACGGAGACTCCAACTCCAAAAAAAAAAAAAAAAAAAATTAGTATGTGCTGATATTGAACCTCTCTGATATGTTTGGATATCGGAATTGGTGATTCTCTATTGCTTGCCTGAGTATCCCTGTCTTAGTTCTGCTCTCATTCCCAAAAACCCTATACACTCTGGAAAAGTTCCCCTATATGATCTGTTGAGACATAAATTTCAGGGTTTTACATGTACCTGCTTCTAAACTGAAAATTTTTTTTTTTTGAGTTGGAGTCTCACTCTGTCACCCAGACTGGAGTGCAGTGGCCATTCTTGGCCACCGCAGCCTTGACCTGCTGGGGCTCCAGCGATCCTTCTGCCTCGGCCTTCCAAGTAGCTGGAACTACAGGCACGCACTAAATTGCACCTAATCTTAGAAGATTTGAGTCAGGGAACTGCACTGGTGAATGGGGGGCAGGGTGGGCAACGGGCTGTCCTTACTGTAAGGTGCCTCCACACTGGTCACTGATTTTGGGCACGGGCCAGTTACCCCGGCTCAGATAAGAAGAAACTCCCTGTCCTTGGTGAGAGGTGTACTCTTAGCCCAGCTTTGGCCTTTGTTGCCACAGATTGCAGCTCTGGGGTGACCTGAGTGCCGTGTCAAGAGAGAGTGTCCTGCCCTTCTAACCGTGTTCCTCATGGCCCCTTGGAACGGCTTATTAGGAAACAGTGATTTAAAAGGACAAGTATGTGACTTGGTTAGTCATAAGCTCTTGCGTTCTTTAAACGAGCACCTGATTTCTTCATTGGCTTTTCACAGGAAGTCCTGCAGAACTTATACCGAACCAAGTCTTTTCTGTTTGTGGGCTGTGGAGAGACCCTGCGTGATCAGATATTCCAAGCTCTCTTTCTTTACTCTGTGCCGAATAAGGTGGATTTAGAGCACTACATGGTTGTGCTCAAGGAGAATGAAGACCATTTCTTTAAGCATCAAGCAGACATGCTTTTGCATGGAATCAAAGTAGTGTCCTATGGGGACTGTTTTGACTATTTTCCGGGATATGTGCAAGACCTTGCCACCCAGATCTGCAAACAGCGGAGTCCAGGTATGGGGTTCTTTCTTCACCCTTCAGGTACAAATCTCATAGGGTTCTTCCAGTTTTGTGTTTTGTTGAGATGTGATTAACATGCCATAAAAATCACCAGTCTTCCAGTTTCATTTTTGAAAAAATGCATCTGCAATTCAAAATTAGAAGATTGGGATAATGGAATAATTGGTGTGATAGTGCAGCCTATAAAATAGATCTTTAAAGTAACTTTGAAGTTGACGACTGTGCACACATTTGCAGTTGCACACATTTATTCAATGTTTCAGTTTACCTGGACCACAGCAGGTCTATGAGTTATGACATTTACACTTAAAAGATACAGACATACTTTTTTCTTGTCACTGCAGTTTAAAAGTTTAAACTTAGCTGGATGTGGTGACTCATGCCTGTAATCCCAGCACTTTGAGAGGCTGAGGCAGGAGGATTGCTTGAGCCCAGGAGTTTGAGATCAGTCTGGCCAACGTCGTGAGACCTCATCTCCACAAAACCTTGACTGGCTGTGGCGGCACTCACCTGTAGTCTCACCTACTCAGGAGATGGGGGCAGGAGGTCTGCCTGAACCCAGGAGGCTGAAGTTGCATGGGCCATGATCATGCCACTGCACTCCAGCCTGGGTGATAGAGTGAAACCCCAACTCAAAAATGAATAAATAAAGATTAAAACTTCAGAAGCACAAAGTGATTTTATAAAGACTTTTATTTCCTTTTTCAAGTAACACATTTTCCCTGCTCTACTGAATGCCACACTCCTTTTAATTAATGTTCCTCAGCCGGGCTCAGTGGCTCAGCCTGTGATCCCGCGCCTTTGGGAGGCTGAGGTGAGTGGATTGCTTGAGCCCGCAGGTTCGAGACCCGCCTGGACAGCGAGACCTCATCTCTACAGTAAATCAAAAAAATCTGCTGGTTGTGGTAGTGCATGCCTGTAATTCCAGCTACTTGGAAGGCTGAGGCGGAAGGATCGCCGGAGCCCAGCAGGTCGAGGCTGGGGTGGCCGGGAGCGGCCACTGCACTCCAGTCTGGGCGACAGAGTGAGACTCCAACTCAAAAAAAAAAAAAAAAATTTATGTTCCTTGGCCCTTCTTTTGGGAAATTATTCATCTGTTAGGAATGACCAAGGTAATTGAGAAATTCTTAAGCATGGTCATCTTGACATAAGAGAGTTAATGTCTGTGTATTTGGCATTATAAAACATTGATGACAGCAGGGTTGGAAAGACTGTACTGACTTTCATTTAATTGTATTCGGAAACCCAGGCACACTCACCCACACTGTGGAATTAGGTTAGCCACAAAGACTAGATAACGCACAGATAATTCAACAGCTAAGTTTGTGTGTGTGTGAGTGTGTGTGTGTGTGTGTGTGTGTGTGTGTGTGTGTGTGTGTGTTTAACTGCCAGCACTTTCTTTGCAGAAGTGCTAATAGCAATTTAAGTTAAGTTGCATTTCCATGAATAAAAGTGTAACTAGGGTAATAGTTTCTTACCAAAGGTAGAAGGGAGCTCATATTTGCCAAGCCACTAGGTGTCACACACTGCTACTAAGCAGATGATTTTATAAATGAGAGATAAGCTCAAAGAGGCGAAAAACTTGCCCAATTAGTGCCCAGACATTTTGAAGCTGGGATTGGGATCCTGGCCTGAGCAGAGCAAAATGCACCATTTAGTGCATCCTCATACCGGTCTGTGCATGCTCTCCTCTTCTCTGCCCCCACCACTGTCTCTCCTTCCTCCATACCCACACCTCTCTGAAAGAGCAGGACCCAACATAAACCCTGAGTCACTCGGGCTTCAGGGTAGTATGACAGAGTGGCTTTCTGTCCCCACTGAAGCCCCTTTTCCGAGTGGATTCAACAAACTGCCAGAAGACTCAGTAGTCGTTTGGATTTTTAATCTGTGGCTGTGTCATGAAAGACATTTGTACTCAGATTCACGGAGTCCCCCTCCTGATGGAGAGTAGGTCCACTGGGGATGATAGTAGCATTAGCGAGTCCTCATTTCAACCCTGAGAGTGAAGAAGTGGGCAGCAAGTAGTTCAGGATCCTATAGCCAGTGTAGGCCAGAGCTGCCCGAAGTCACCGCTGCCCTGCCTTGGAGCGGCCTGAGGAGGGAGAGTGTCTGAAGCCCTGGCCCTGCTGACTTGTTCTTTCTCCTTCAGATGCTGATCGAGTGGACAGCACCACATTATTGGGTAAAGCAAATCTTTATTCTTGCCAGCCTGTTTTTCACCTACATATTCCATTATCTTCCTGCCACTAATTGTAAGATCATAAAAGTATGTTTTTCACATTACATAATTAGCTTGTATCACAACAGCTGCACCAAAGATGATAAATAGCCATGTCTCAGTATGGTCCCTGCCACAAAGAAGGGACTAAAGCCATCCCTTTGACAAGGAAGCATGGCTTAATCACACATGGGCCATCTGGCACCTGAGAAATTCCTAACAGAACCAGGAGTTACGGGAGAATTGGAACAAGATTCTATTTGTGTTAATAACATTTGGTGCAAGATATAGTAGCGTAGAATGACCCATCCCTTCAGAAATTTTAATTACAAGGATCTAAACTTTCATGCAAACTTTTTCTATTTGAGATGTGAATGCTTTCCCTGCAGAGGCAAATTCTGCCTATTTAGGAATTAAGATTTAGTAGCTTACCAGCATCCTCCTGTGGGTGAATTGGGCACCAGGTGTCTCCATTTTTTGAGTTAGTTGGGTTAAAAGGGGCTCTGTTCGGTGGAGCGGAGGCCTTTGTGTGCAGCCCTGTTTTCCCAGGGTATTCACAGTTGAGAAAATGCATATTGATGTGGGAACTGCTGACATCACATCCACATTAGTGATGCAGGAATTATAAAACTGTTGTATTCAGTTTTCTATTTCCGCACTACTTCCATGTGAAATCGTTGCTTTCTTAAATGTGATTCCCAGAACCATACAGTTCTCTTGAAAGAAGCATTAACTTGGTCAATATAATCTAGTGTATGGCAGGGTTTATTTGGCCTGTATTTTAGTAAAATCAGATTTATTATCTGGTTCTTAGAACCTGGAGTCTAAGGCTGGGCGTGGTAGCTCAAGCCTGTAATCCCAGCACTTTGAGAGGCTAAGGCAAGAGGATTGCCTGAGTTCAGGGGTTCAAGGCCAGTCTGGGCAACTTGGTGAGACCTCGTCTCCACAATAAATGAAAAAATTAGGTGAGCACGATGGTGTGCTTCTGTAGTTCAGCTGCTTGGAAGGCTGAGGTGGAAGAATCACCTGAGCCCAGCAGGTCGAGGCTGCAGTGGCCATGAGCGTGCCAATGCACTCCAGCCTGGGCGATGGAGTGAGACTCCAACTCAAAAAAACAAAACAAAACATGGAGTCTAGAATAAATAAACTTTTTAATAAGTGTTCATCTTTCAGGTAATGCATGCCAGGACTGTGCAAAGAGGAAGTTGGAAGAGAATGGAATTGAAGTATCCAAAAAACTCAGACAATCAGATACCGGTATTGTATCCATTCTTTCTGTGGGGAACTATCTCAGATCTGTCTTGCTGGTAGGTGTTTTCAGTGACAGTGCTTTGCTTTATTGCCCCTTGCCCCTTGGTGAGAGGAATGATGCGTACATTGTGTCAGGGTCAGAGAGCACCGAGGTTTAGGATGGAATCTGATCTTTTGCCCTACCCTATTCCAACTGCCCAGAGGTGCCCTTTAAAAAAAATTTCTAGGTGGAAGGATCGCCAGAGCCCAGCAGGTCGAGGCTGCGGTGGCTGGGAGCCGCCACTGCACTCCCGTCTGGGCGACAGAGTGAGACTCTAACTCAAAAAAAAAAAAAAAAAAAATTCTGTTGATTTAAGCAAGCATGTTACTGTAGAAAACATCCGCCAAAAAAGTGCTCAAATTGTAAGGTCAGCTCTATGAATTTTCAGAGTGAATATATCCCTCTAATCCCACCCAGTTCAGGAAACAGAACATTGTTGGGAGTCCTGCCTTGCCACTTTCTAGTCACTCTCCCAACCACCCAAAGGTGGTCACTAGCCACTAGCCAGACTTATGTCACCTTAGTCTCTAGAGAACCACTTTAAATCATTTGGTTTTTGTTACCTCTGTCACTAAGAGTTCTTTAAACTATTTTTTACAATAGGGTCTAACAGGCTGTTCCTGTTGATGCCGGTAAAGGTGACTTAGCTCGCTCTGCTGCCCTCTCTCGCCGTGCTCTCTCCTCCTCCATCCAGGCCTGGATAGGACTGTATTGTTTCTCATTCTTTACTTTAAATTCTATATTTAAGCCAGGCTCGGTGGCTCAGCCTGTAATCCTGTGCCTTGGGAGGCTGAGGTGAGTGGATTGCCTGAGCCCGCGGGTTCGAGACCCGCCTGGGCAACTTGGCGAGACCTCATCTCTACAATAAATCAAAAATTAGCCAGGCCTGGTAGTGCACGCCTGTAGTTCCAGCTACTCAGAAGGCTGAGGCGGAAGGATTGCCAGAGCCCAGCAGGTCGAGGCTGTGGTGCCCGGGAGCGGCCACTGCACTCCAGTCTGGGCGACAGAGTGAGACTCAACTGAAAATAAACAGACACTATGTTTAGACCTGACCTCCCAATATGAAGACTGGGCTGCAGTGGGCGCCCTTTCCTCATCTCACTCCCTCCGTCTGTCAGCTTTCCCATTGTCAGTGTCACCATGGTCACAGGACAGAAAGGAAGATGCCCTAGATTATCTGTAGATTGGAAAACAGAAGTGTTTACTTTATTAAAGCAGTGTCAGTATTCTTTCCTGGTTAGCCAACTTGTGTGTTATGTTAATGGGACCATTGCCATGATGCCAGTTGCAAGACATGTCCTCAATGTCAAGGACAAATGTGGTTCGTTACATTCCATTCTCCCATTTTGTATTGTTTCGTATCGGGACCTTAAGACATTTGTACTGCCTGTTTTTTGAGGTGTTTTTAGATTCCGTTTTTTCCCTTTTTCAGAAAAATAACAACATGTTTCACAGTATTTGTAAATTTATGCATTCTCTTAATCATACCCCCCTCATTCTGCATGGTACCAGTACCTCCTAATCCTTAGCTCCGTTCTGAACTACTGCATGTTTGCCTCCCTCGCATTGACCTTCCTCCTCCCTTAGATCAGTGTCCAGGTTCTTCTTTGTTCTTGTATCTCTTCAGGTAGCTCTCACAGTCCCCAGGTGTGGAGAGTCACCTCTTCTAGGGCTGTGTCTTTACATGGTCCTCTTGCTCCATGGACAGTTTGGATGAGGGTTCTTGGTTAGTAATGTCCCCCTGGAACGCTGCTGTTTTAATCACCAGCTTTCCTATGAGGAGGGTGTGATGTGAACCTCGTTCCTAGTGATTTGTGGGTGACCTGTTGCTTTCCTTTCTGAAAGCTTTTAGGATCTTTCTCCTTGATGTTTAAATTTCACAAGCATGTGTTTAGGTATGGGACTCTTTTTAATTTTCCTTGCTCATTCCGCTCTCCTCCCATTTTTCCAGTTCTGGAATAATCTGTGATTTCCTTGATTATTTCTTTTTTTCATCTTCTCTGTTCTCTTTTCCTGGAATTCAAACTAGTTGGGATCTCCTGGACTGATTTCTACTGGGTTTTTTTTTTTTCTTAATTTTCCTTTTCTGTTTATTGACTTTCTTAATTTTCATCTTCTGTCTTCATTTTTTTCAAAAACTTTCTTGGAGATTCTCAAAATTATGTTCTAGGTCTTGGGTTAAATTTTTATTTTGACAATATGATCTGAAGTTTCTGAGAGCTCTGGTTTTCTTATTTATTTTCTCATAACAGCTGCTGTTTTATTTATTTATTTTTTGCTCTTTTATTTTAGATTTGGGGGTACACATGTGTATTTGCTACAGGGACATATTGTGTAGTAATGGGACTTAGGTCTCAGGTGGGTGGCCCATTCCCGATAGTCTACATTGTACCCCATAGGTAGTTTCTGAACCTGGCCCCCCGTCGGTGTCCCCAGCGTCTATTATTTCCATCTTTGATACCATTTAGCTCCCACATATGAGTGAGAACATGTGGCACTTACTTTTCTGTTCCTGAGTCCGTTTACTTAGAATGATGATGTCCAGCTGCATTCATGTTGCTTCAGAAGACATTATTTCATTCTTTTTTATGACTGTGTAGTATTCTGTGGTGTATATGTACCACCTTGTCATTATCCACTGATCGGTTTATGGGCATTTAGGTTGATTCCACATCTTTGCAATTGTGAATTGTGGTGCAGTGAACATGTGGGTGCGGGTGTCTTTGTTATATAACTACCTCTATTCCTTGGGGTAGATACCTAGTAGTGGGATTGCTGGATCAAATGATAGATCTATTTTTAGTTCTTTGAGTAATGTCCATACCATTTTCCGTAGAGGTTGTACTAATTTACACTTCCACCAACAATGTATAAGTGTTTCCTTTTCTCTGTATCCATGCCAGCATCTATTGTATTTGTGAATATCTTCTCCAACTCTGTAGGCTGCCTATTTGCTCTGTTGATTATTTCTTTTGCTGTGCAGAAGATTTTTAGTTTAATTAAGTCCCACGTATTTATTTTTGTTGCATCTGCTTTTGGGGGTTTAGCCATAAATTCTTTGCCTAGGCTGATGTCCATACGCTTTTCTAGATTTTCTTCCTAGATTTTTATGGTTTCAGGTCTGATATTTAAGTTTTTAATCTGTCTCGAGTTAATTTTTGTATATGAGGACAGATAGGGATCAAGTTTCATTTTTCTGCATGTAGCTATCCAATTTTCTCAGCACCACTGGTGTTCTTTCCCCAGTGTATGTTTTTGTCTTATTTGTTAAAGATCAGTTGGTTTTAGGTATTTGGGTTTATTTCTGGGTTATCTGTTTCTGTTCTATTACTTCGTGTGTCCTGCTCTTATACCAATGCCATGCTGTTTTGGTTAATACAGACTTGTAGTATAATTTGAAGTCAGGTAATGTGAAGCCTCCAGCTTTGTTCTTTTTGCTTAGGATTGCTTTGGCTGTTCTGGTCCTTTTTTGGGTCCATATGAATTTTAGGATTGTTTTTTCTAATTCTGTGAAAAATGACATTGGTAGTTTGATAGGGGCATCTGTTGTTTATGACTATGAGATCCCTGGTGATACCAGAGGCCTCCCTGGACATCTGATCCTACTCCATTCTTAAAAACATTGGGAACAGAGGATTTTCAGATAACAGTTTATATTTTATTATTTTATATAAGAAGACCTCAATAAAACACTTAAATACCTACTTAACAGTCCACCCAGGCTGTGAGAATGGCATATGCTTAGAGTCCATTGCCCTGGATTTAGCATAGCCACTGGGACCCTGATTGTCATTCTGAGCTGGGATCCAGTCTGACCTGAGGGTTACTACCCAGCTGCCTAATTACCCTCTGTCTCCGGAGTCACTGCTCCCCCTCTGACCACTGGCTCTTCTGCAGTCGCCAGGGCCACTCCTGTCCCAAAGGACTCACTGTATGTCCCTGGTCCCCTGACCTGGCCCTCCAAGGCAGGGGTGTTGGCCTCAATATTCAGTCTCTAGGCATGAGCCCTATACAGGATGTGCTCTTTGCAGGCAGTCAGCACAGCAAGCCTTACTGGAGGCTCAGGTGCTCACCCTAACCTGTCCCAGAATAAATGGAGACTTCATGTGGGGGGAAAAATGCTCCCCAAATTTGTGAGAGCTTTGAAGCACTTAACATCAACTACCTACTCATTTAACATGTAAATTAATTCCTCAATGGGTATGTGTGAACAGTACTGTGATTCTACCTGTCCCTTCACCACACAGAACATTTACTGTTGAAGTATCTGTTGTAGATACAGAAACCATAATGAATGCAAGTAATACTTAGTCAAATAAAATAAGGCAATTTAAAAATAACTACCAAGTTAGGATCAGTGGCAAGAAGAGTTGGGGTCTGTGGTGTCCTGCTGCCAAGTGGAGGTGAAGGTGAGATGAGTTGGTGGTTCTTGTGGGAGAACAGTTTCTGCTTCCTCTCATTTAGTTTTATACAACTTCAGTGCACTTGAGGAGCGCACAAATTTTAGGAGAATTCACCTTTGATAGTGTTTTAGATGCAAATCTGTGAAGTTCTTTGCAAATACTTGGAATGTGCATTCAACTAGTAGACATACATAACTAAATAAAAACAAAAAACAAAACTGGTGTTCTCTGAATTGTTTCCTCCAGGGCACATGGTTCTTTTCTACTTGTTTATTTCTTGTTCCTTGTCCTCCTCTTGTCTGGGCTCCTCAGTGGCCTACCAAAGGCCTAGGTGATGATTCTCCGTAGATTGGCTTTCTTCTCCCACTGCTGCTGCTGTGTGTACATGTTTTATCCTCAGCCTGCCTCTGAATGGTGTTGTGTGTATCAGGTGGCAGGGCCTATTGCCTGGTAGACTCTGCCATAGAGCCTTAGGCGGGGATTCTCTTCAATGTCCATGAAAGCTTTGTTCCTGGGTGCTGTCACCTGCACCAGCAGTCCTGCCTCTCCACAGGAAGTCATGTCTCCTCAGGGAAAAGCCCCTGGTCTCTTGTACAGAAAGACTTGACTTGTTCTGCATGTGGGTGAGAGGCTAAGAGAAATGGACAGACTGCATCCTGCACACTTCCAGCAGGCACTGTACTCAGTCTACTAAGAAAGAAAACAGCATCTATGTTCATGGGCTGAGATTTCTACAGATCTTTGCAAACATAATGCCATACTTTTCTTGGTCCTGATGGAATTTATAACTCCACAAGGCCATTTTCAGACAATAGCCACTGTTTCTGTTATAGAGAGGTTTTCAACATCCTCAGCACATAAGAAAAATTGTAAAGCAGTTTCTGAAATAGAAATCTATTGCAAATAACTTTTTAAAACTTAATTTTGACATGCTGGTATTTTTTTCTTTTATTTAAACAGATGATGCTGCAGGATCTTGAAATCTTTAAAACCAATAAAACCTGCAACTTGAAAACCAGCCTTCTGTAACCACAGTGCCATGCCCAAATGATGAGGAATGTATGGAGAACTCCAAATGGATCTCCCAATTCTAAACTGTCACATAACCCCAAGAGAGCCACCTGGGTATGTGGCCCTCAAGGCTGGGTGAAAGCTTTCCTGTATGTGTTGAACAACATGGGAAGTGACACATACATACTTCAGGTGCACTTTGAAAGGACTGATGGGCAGCTACCTCAGGGACCAAAATCAGTGGAAGGGATGGACCCGGTACTCCCGATTCCCATTTTGACAAATTCTCTTGTGTCAAGGTGGTATTTTTCCTAAAAGGAAGGGGAAAGTAAAGACTGTCCAAGCAACAGTAGTTGCCAAAGAGAAAATAAGAACTAGATACTTAAACTTGTTAATTTTTATGTGGAAACATCTGTTACTGTAGAAAATATTTTAAAGGTATGTTTGTTTTATTGTTTAATAGTAAAGAATGAATCTGCAGTGAAGATTATATGTTTTTAAAAGCAACCAGTAGATCAAAAGGGCTTCTTTGGAATTATATCATTTTAGTAACTTCTTTTCCAAAGAAATGGCAGGTCTGATGTTGCTAATTGTAAAGTCTGAAGAGCCAGAAAGCCAGTTTAGCGTTGTGCAGGGCCATTGTGTGACCACAACCGAGAAAGTGTAAGCGAGGCAAAAGACACAGTTTTGAACTTTAGTTAGATTATAAATTCTCAGCTTTCCAAGTCTTTTTTCTGTGGGGTAAGGTCCAACCTTTTGATTCTTACCTCTTAAAATTCTCTTCCTACTGCCCATATTAAGGAGGTTTGCACAGAATGGGGTAGGCAAAACTTATAAAGGGCCTGCAACACTTTAAAGGTTTTCGGGGTTTATCCATGTGAAACAGCTGTGCTGGGTGTGCTGCTGTGCCCAGGGGGCTTTTCTGACTGTGACCAGGGCAAAAGCTTACATGGTGGTACAGTGAGACATCTTAAAACGAAGGATTCTCTTTGGAAACAAGCCCCGCTTGGTTTCAGTTTGAGGCTGCTCATCTTCGATGTGATATTTCTTGCCAAGCTCTGTGACACTCTCCATTGATGGCTCCCATAGGTAGACAAAGCTAAGCAAGGAACATAAGGTTGGGATGTATAGGGAGTGAGAGAGAAGCCAGAGACCTGCTGAAGACCTTTTTGGTTTCTTTTTGAAGCATGAAAAATCTTTTATGTCAGTCGGGTCATAAATAAAATTTTAACTTTAACCTTGTGTGTTCACCCTTCTTTAGTTATGACCAAAGGCTTGCTATAATGTATTTAATGAGAATTTTTAGCTTGTGTTGCTGCCTAATTGTGAAATCAAATAAATGATTAATGCAATTAAATGCTTTTAAAAGCAAACATTATAAAAAAATTTTTTTAAAGACACATTTACAATGTGCGATCAGGGATGGATATCTGAATCTGAAAGTTGGCCAAACACAGGACACAACAAAATTACAAGCATTGAGGAGCCTGTGGCCTAGGATATAACACTGGAAAAGTAATTTGAGCCCATTTTAAGAAAAGCTTTGAGTGCCATGCAGAAGGATTTGAGGTTATCTTGCTGTACCGCATGGATATATCTATAGTCAGTTCTGTTGTATGCTTGTTTTAAAATGTAAATTTATACCAACATGATTGATACATTAGAAGCACCTTGAGCATAAACTTGCTCATGTATAATTTCATCAGTGAGAAACAGTTCAGGGGGAAACAAGGTTGGCCGTTTGTTTACTGCCTCAAACCAGAATAGTTGCTGTATTTGTTAAGGGTTACATATTTTAAATAGTTATATAAATATCTACTTAACAGCCTTTTTACTGCCTCACCAAAACCTGAAATATTTACTGTGCCCTTTAAAGAAGTTTGCTGATCCCTGCTCTGTGTGGTAAACCGCGCCCAGCTCCATGGAACTGCGTAAGAATACACTGAACTCAAGCATGCCCGGCCCTCAGATGTCTATCAGCTCCCTGGGCTCACTGGGGGCAGTAGGAGCGTCACCTTTCCATGGTGGGTATGAGTTTCAGACAACCCTCTTTCCATTCTTTCTGATAACCACTTCCACAAGTGGAGTTAGGGGCTTTTTCAAGATAAGGTGCCACATTTTAATTGTAGTATTTTTAGTATTTTAGCCATTTAATGTATATACAACTGGCTACTATATATATAGAGAGTTTGTTTTTATATGCAGTACCCCAACCATGTATTTCCATAGCCCTGTGATTTTTATCACTTTTATGATTTTCTGCTTTTGCATAGCCTGGTGGTTTTCAGGAATGCAGGTATGTTGCAATATAACAGAAGTGATTGCACTTGATAGGATCACTGACAATCTATGAGTCAAAAGTTATGAAAAAGTGAGAACTACCCAGGCTAGAGATAAGGGGCTACACTGAGTTCATGTAGCATTTAAAGGAACATTTCAATGTTAAAGATGGTGTCTTTCAAGGCACAGGAAGAAGCAGTTGACGTAGATGGTAGTACCAGTACTAAAGAACAGAGAGGGACAAATAGAGTGACTTCTGCTGTCTATAGTTCATAGAGATCAGCACTTTCACTGTCCTGGAGGCTCCCTCAGGGTAGGAACCAAGTCTTTTTAAGACTTAGTTTTTTAGGCATAGAGTGCATTCTGTTGTTACATGAAACAATAAGTTCAAAATTGATTCCATTACTTCAGGAGGCTGGCTACTCCTTGTTTAGCACTTGGGTTGACCCAAAGCAGTCTTAAGTAGAAGACCATCTCAGAATTTTTTCTTTCATTTGAAACAGAAATGAAGTACTATTGAAAAGTGTGCAATTTCTTTCCTACACATAGTAATGTATTTATAAGTGGAAAAGTCGGTTGTTTTTTGAGAAAGCCTATATTCAATATTTGCATAACAGAAATTCTATTCAGAAAAATTTAGACTTCATTGAAGCAGATGTAATTTGGTTTCACCACTGAAATTTTGGCTTTTAAAACTGTACACTTGGGATATTTGAAATTAGAATAATTTTATTGATATTTTCAATACTGATATACAATTCCTCTGAAACAATTTCCCTAAAATTCGCTTCAGCAACTTATTAACTACCCTATAATTAGTGTATTTAAAAGCTAAGAGTTTACATTAAAGTTTACTTAAAAGTACCAGGCAAAACCAGAGTGATGATCATGCAGAATTCAAATTTTTTCTGACCAGTAAAACTTGTTTCAAAATAGAAGTTAAGATTATGGTTCAAAATTGTACTTAAAAAAAAAAACAAAGCCAAACATTTAATACCAACTCTCAAGGAACACATTCCCTACTGGAATGGGTCCTCAACACTCCTTAATGGAAGTGAATTATGGCCTCTTTGGCTAGAACAAACTAAGAATTTTCTTAAATGGCACACCAGGTTGGACTTGCTTACTCCAGAAGTTTGCTACTCAGGAGCTGTTTGAATATTAGAATGGCAACTGAATAATGATCAACCTGAGTGCTGTAGCACTTGTCCTATTTGCTCTTATAGCTGGTGGTTACTCAAGGGCGTGCTAGTTCCTAATGGGACTCCCGATGTCTCTTGCGGCTTTCTCGGCCTTCAGTGTCTGGATACTGAGAAAGATCTAGGGTTAAAACTCGGCTGAACATGCAGTCATCATGCTAAAATGGAAAGAAGACAATTAAAAGTCAGTTCCTCTAATTATGGAAAGTATTATTAAAGAGCCATTAAATGAGTCTGGATTTGCATTAAAAAGGAGCTTTCTTATGCCGAAAAAGATATCAATTATCTACATATCATCAGGTTGTTGTTTTTTTTGTATCATCTGCTATGAGAATTTCCATTTTTCATGCAGCATATTTCCAGGTGGTCCCCTAACATTCTGTAGGCACAGGAAGGTAAATTAATTTTTATCTTCACTTAAAGGAAAACTAAGGAAGTAAAACCTAATTGTCCAAATGACTTGAATTAGTTGCTGTACTCCATTAGCTCAGTTAAGTATTTTGAATGGCTTAAGAAAGGTGTGTTCAATTTCTAAAAGCTACTATACAACTTGGAACGTCTAGTGAATTTCTTTTTCTTCTGATACTTTTGGAAGATAAATGACTCCTTGTTCTACCACAGTGCATTTATTTTTGCCTAAAACATTGAAACATTACATAAATATAAATAAATATTAAAGTTTGTGTAAATTAATGTTAACTATTTTACAAAACTATCCTACTAACTGTTCTGCAATTTTCAATTTGCTCTTTTCACTGAAACTGTTCCTTAACTCTCTATGTACCGTTGGCAGGAAGATATCTGAGAAGTTACTTTTACATTTTCTTTGGTGAAAAAGCCATTTAACCCTCAGACTCCACCTGAAAATTTTAGTTATAAAAGAAAGCGCTGTAGCTGTCAGGTTACTAAGGGAAGTTTACAGTGGGCACTCCTCTCCCCTCTGATTTATCTTTACCTCAGGATAGATGCCTATTAGTGCATCAGCTCTGGAATAGAACTCTTCTTTTAGGGAGATGATTATCATCTGAAACTGGTCTTGAGTCTGCTCTCTTATATAACTTGACACCTGGAGGAAATAGAAAGTTCATATTTCACTAGCAAGGTAGGGCCTTGCTTAGGTTCTGGGGATAGTACTTCTGCATTTCTCGGAGTCTGTCCGTTTTAGGTGACAAGGATTTTCTGATAATTCAATAAGCCACCACTACTGCAGCAATGGAAATAGCTTAGATTCTAAAATAAGATGCACTTCATCAAACCCGTGATCTAAAACTTGAAGAACATTTTAAAGAACAAAGCTCCAACTTAACATACTATGCTGTGAGTATGCAATCATCCTTTATAACAAGATAAAACTAGCCAGGCTCAGTGGCTCAGCCTATAATCCCGTACCTTTGGGAGGCTGAGGTGAGTGGATTGCCTGAGCCCGCGGGTTCGAGATCCGCCTGGGCAGTGAGACCTCATCTCTACAATAAATCAAAAAATCAGCCGGGTGTGGTAGTGCATGCCTGTAATTCCGGCTACTTGGAAGGCTGAGGCGGAAGGATCGCCAGAGCCCAGCAGGTCGAGGCTGCAGTTGCCGGGAGCAGCCCCTGCACTCCAGTCTGGGCGACAGAGTGAGACTCCAACTCAAAAAAAAGATAAAACTACCACTCAAGATATTTTTTGAGGGTGAAGGAGGGTTTTTTTTGTTTGTTTTTTAAGAGTTGGGGTCTTGCTATGTCACCCAGGCTGGAGTGTGGTGGCACAATTACAGTTCACTGTAACACCAAACTCCTGGCCTCAAGTGATCTTCCAAATTCAGCTTCCTGAGTAGCTGGGACTACAGGCATATGCCACCACACCTGGCTAAATTTTAATTTTTTTTAAATAGATTTAGAGTCTTGCTATGTGTCCCAGGCTATCTCAAACTTCTGGTCACAAGGGATTCTCCTGCCTCAGCCTCCCAAAGTGCTGGTATTATAGGCATGAGCCACTGCACCCAGCCAAGGGACTGGTATTGAAACTTGCAACTTTACATTTTACCAACTCAAAGCCTGAAGATGGGAAAAATATGGCAATATGTATATATTCGTAATCCATAATCAAGTCCTTTGGTTAGAGGTGAACTCTGGCTCCTTCAGGAAGCTCAATTCCAAGGAAATGAGAGTAAGTGAAAAACTCAATAGAAATTCATGTGAATATGCAATCTTGATGAAAAAAACTACTCATAACTTGGAGAATTATAGAGAATAACTTAGACTCAAACTATCAACAGTCTAACGAGATAACGTGCCAGCTCCCTAGATCTGAGGACCTGGAACGTGTCTTCTCCGTGAACACTGGTTCTGACTCTACCCAAGATCTAATGGACACAAGCTTTAGAAGCAGGAATGGCAGAGGATGGCAGGAATGAGATGCTAGCTAAGGTGAATGATGAAAGAGGAAGGAAATTGTTTTTGGCTGAGAGGCTGAATTCATAGAAGGAACTGTCAGCATTAGAGGCAATGATAGTAGCAACTATGACAAAGGACTGAAAAAAGGTCTTGGGACAGTGATAGAAAAGAAGAGATAGGCTACAAAGAGGTATGCCATGCATTTTGCTTGAAGAGTTATTTGTTTATGCATGTATGTATGTATGTATGTATGTATGTATGTATGTATGTATGTCAGGGTGTCACTCTGTTGCCCAGGATGGAGTGCATTGGAACAATCACAGTTCGTGTGGCCTCGACCTCCTGGGCTCAGGTGATCCAGCTAATTTTGTGATTTTTTTTTTTTTGGTAGAGATGAGGTCTCACTGTGTTGCCCAGACTGATCTTGAACTGGGCTCAAGCAGTCCTCCCTCCTTGGCCTTCCAAAGTGCTTGGATTACAGACATAGCCATCACACCCAACCAGAGAGTTACCTATTATAAATTGTGGTCACCTTCATCACAAGAAGGAGTGGAGGCTGCTTTATAATTGCTCATACTACCTTACTTTTCATATTCAATTCAGTATTGGAGTATCAGAAACACATCTCAAAGGGATAATGGAAATTATGAGGTTTTAATACATAGGATGGGTACTAACAGGAGTCTTAAGACCTAGTATCTGAAAATGCCACCAATCTGATTTTTGCTAGAAGATATGGATACCTTAAGTGCAACCAAGAAAAGAGGTATCCACAAAGAGAGAGTGCCCACTCCACAAAATATGGGATATGAAGTACCGAAATTAAGGGGAGTTTTCTCCCAAATGAGTCAGCCATGGAACCCAGTCAGCTGATGCAGACTGGCTGGCATTCAAGAGAGACAAATCAAGATGTTCTTTTGTTCTCTGAAAACTTGTTGAGGGTGTGAAGTTGATGTGGTATTCTTGTGTATCCTGCACCATGTTAAAAAGCAAGGCCTCAGATTTGGATTAGATGAATACAACTTGGCAAGTGCTTACAGACCACATTCATGCCATTAGAAGGTACCTTAGGCTGCAGACTCACCCAGGTATTTCACATGAGACTCAACAGTAAGAAATCAGGGAGGTCAGCTTCAGAGGTGCAGAATCTATTAGGCAGAACCCCAAGAATGAAAACATCTCCCGGGGTGAGTTAATTAACGTAGCTCACAACACTAGGTTATAAACCAGAATGCCAACTGACAAATGAATAATGAGAAATATATCTGTCAGCATGACCAGAGCAGCCTCCCTGTGAGCAGCTGTAAATGCAAAGTCCAGTCATATCTAGAAGATGGATGGGCCTGGAATTAGAACCAAGAGAGTAATTCACCCATCTCAAAAAACGCGCAACCCTGGAGCAGCACCGTGATACCAGAACTCGGCAGGTTGGAGCTGCCCTTTGCCAGGCAGTGATGGGCGCTGTCAGGGTTTGCCTCCATCCTTCATGTTCCGTGGCTAATCTCATGTCCAGGATTCGGTCTAGCCACAGTCAAGATGTGTGGATTGAGAGCCCAGCTCTTTACAGAAGGCTCTGTATATCTATCCACTGATCTTTGAGTGCTGACTAAAATCTAACTCTCAAGAGTAAAACTTTTTTCAGTTCTTTTCTTCTCCCAAAGACTGAAAACAGAATCATGCACAAGCACAGTAATTGGATGAATTTTGATAAAGTTGGAAAGGTAGAATTTTAAACTTTAATTCCTTTGGAATTTATTAAACAACTAATTTGATCCATAAGATCAGATGTACCTGTTTGCCACAGGTCTGTCATTAGAGACCCTCTAATTCCCATTATCTAGATTTGGGGAGAAGTAAGTTATGCCAGCAGTAATGCTGTTGATAAAGTATAGTGATCCTCATTTGACTCCCTGTGTTGATTTCCTATCAATTCTTGAGGGTCTCCTACTCCTTGAGTGAAAACTACCCTGAATTATTTTGTTCTTAGATATTTAGCTTAGATTTTTAAAGTATTGATTTTTAATGAACAGCTTTCATTGTTTGCCCCACATTTCTGTATGTTTGGGGTAAAATGCCCTTTAACTGCAACATGATCCTTGAAGTGTAGACATACTATTGAAAATTAAAAACAGAACAATAAAGAGGGAGAAAAATCCAAGAAAAATAAAAGCAGAAAGAAACTTACTTTGCCAATATTAGTGTTGTCCAGGGCTGCATCCACTTCATCTAAAATAAAGAATGGGGCAGGCCGAAAACTAGAAAAAAAAATTACAATCAAGTAAGTTACAATTTTCTATTTGTTTTACAACTTGAATGAAAGGGTTAACAATATTCAAAATAAAGAATCTTCTTTAGGATATTTCTGTCTAAGTAATCAGTGACCTCTATGTTGCTAAATCCAATGCTCAGTTATCAGTCTGCACCCTAAATGACCTATGCAAGGAGTATTTGGAGTTGGTCACTCCTTCCTCCTTGAAACACTGCTTTGTGACTTGTATGTTGACACAGTCTACTTTCTTCCACCCACTGTTCCTTCTGAGTCTCTTCTGCTAAATCCTTCTCTCTCCAACTCTTGAACACTTCAGTGCCCTCAGGCCTCTGTGCTTAGAGTTCTCCTGTATCTAATTAGCTCCCTTAATGATTGCATCTGGTCTCAAGATTATTTTTATTTTTTTGAGTCAAGGTTTCACTGTTGCCCAGGCTGGAGGGCAGTGGCACACTCACAGCCGCAGCCTTGACCTGCTGAGCTCAGGTGATCCTTCTGCCTCAGCCTTCCAAGTAGCCGGAATTATAAGCAGGCGCCACCACACCTGGCTAATTTTTTAATTTATTGTAGAGACAAGGTCTCACCAAGTTGCCCAGGCTCATCTCGAATCCATGGGTTCAGGCAATCCTCTTACCTCCACCTCCCAAAATGCTGGGGTTACAGGCGTGACCCACTGTGCCCAGCTGGTCTCAAGATTTTAATGCCACCCAAATACTGATGACTCCCACATATCGATCAATAGTTCTGACTTGTCTCCTGAACTCTCACTTCAAACATCCAACTGCTTACACAGCAATTCCATGAGTATCTTAATACACACCTCAAACTCATCTAAAACCAAACTCCTCACGTGCCGCTCCAAAGCTATTCCTTCCTGTTGTCTTGTCCATCTCAGTTAATAGCAGCTCTTTTCACTCTAGTTGATGAGGCCCAAACCCATGGAGTCATCTCCACTTCCTCCTTCACACCACACACTCTTAGCAAATTCCATCTGTCAACCTTATCCTCTCACCCTGATTCAACCTATCACCATCTTTTTAATTAATTAATTAATTAATTTTTTTTTTTGAGTTGGCGTCTCACTCTGTCGCCCAGACTGGAGTGCAGCGGCTGCTCCTGGCCACCGCAGCCTCGACCTGCTGGGCTCTGGCGATCCTTCCGCCTTAGCCTTCCGAGTAGCCAGAATTACAGGCACGCGCTACCACGCCTGGCTAATTTTTTGATTTATTGTAGAGCTGAGGTCTCGCCTGCCCAGGCGGGTCTCGAACGCTGCGGGCTCAGGCAGTCCCCTCACCTCAGCCTCCCAAAGGCGTGGGATTACAGGCTGAGCCACCGAGCCCGGCTCCTATCACCATCTTTCACCTTTATTATTACAAAAGTCTCCTATCCCTGTGCACACTGCCAAATACAATCTATTCTCCGTACATGCCAGGCTCACTCTGGCCTAAGGGCCTTTGCACTTGCTGGTCCTTATGCCTAAGAACATTCTTTCTCAGGTCTCTACATGATCTGTTTCCTTACTTCTCTCAAATCTTTGCTCAAATGTTACCTTCTCAAATAGGCCTTCTGATGACTCATTTTAATATTGTAAACCCTTCCCTGCCACTATCTCCATTCCCTGCTTTATTTTTTTCCTCTATAGAACTTGCCATTGTTTAATATTCTCTATATCAGATAACTCATTTACTAATTTGCTTTATTTATCATCTGTATTCCCCAACTAAAAGGAAGCATTTTTGAGGTGGGCATTTTTTTGGTTCACATTTCCTCAGTGCCTGCAACAGCACCTGACACACAGTAAATATTTATTAAACATCTGTTTAATAAATGGATGGGAGTGCTACCTAGTGACAGCCTTATTCTGCTCTTATTACTTGTTCAGAGCCTGCCTCCTGCTTTCCCAGAGCCCCCTGCTGTATAGTTTTTTCTTTCCCTTTCCTATGGTGGCCTATTCCTTTGCCTTCTTGAGACCAGTAAAAAACAGTTGTTGAACTCTTGTATGCTATGTTCCCAGTCAAGGAAATACAGAAGCAGCAGCATCTATACTTAGATCTTCATCTAATGCTTTGAATACTGAAAGTTGTTAATTGCCTTAATTTTAGCTAATTTTCTATTTCTTGATTTGTTTTACGAAGAAATAGTTCCACCATCATCCATGGAAATAAAGAGGTTAAATACTTTTTTAGAAGAAATACTTTGCTTAACATCCTTTACTAAATAGCAGATCTGACTATGGACTCGAAAAATAATATACAAGTTGGAGGTTTTTTGTTTGATGGCAATCCTGTCGCATCTTGCCATTCCAAATATTTATTTTTCTTCTTTTTTTTTTTTATAAAGCTGGAATACTAGTAGCTATTGATAATAAGAGAAACTGAATAAAAATCTGTCAAAAACTAGCTGGGTCTGTGGTCCCAGCCACTTGGGAGGCTAAGGTGGGGGAATCATGTGAGCCCAAGAGTTTGAGGCTTCATGAGTTATGATCACATCACCGTACTCTAGCCTGGGCAACAGATCAAGACCCTGTCACTAAAACAAACAGCAACAGTAAAAACTGTCAAAAACTGAACTCTCTCTTAGATTTGCTGTCTAAATTGTTGCAGGCCTAAAAACATGATCTAATAGTCTGGCTGAAGAAAATAGTTTTGTATCACGCTGGCTAAATACTAATAAAGACAAATTGTTAATAGATCTTCTGTAGGAAGGTCTACTTGGCTTCTGCCCTGATATAAAACTGAATCACTTTTGTGACTTTACCTGTGCACAGCAAACAGGAGAGCCAAGGCTGCCACACACTTTTCTCCTCCTGACAAATTGTCCATTGGCATAAACCGTTTGCCTGGGGCCACACAGTTATAGCTAATCCCCTCCAAGTAAGGTTCTTCAGGGTTCTCTGGGCTAAGAAAAGCCTGAAACACATGTTATTTATTTAGCAATATCAGAAAAGCAACAAGCAAATATCAACTTGGGGTTGAAACAGAGTTTAACTGCAAAATATTCTATTGATTACATTTTCTTCAATTCCAATGAAAAAATACCAATGCCTGTAAATAATGTATTTATTTCCACATGTAATCACAGACAACAGAGTTGTCTGGGTAGTGAGGTAGAGGGAAAACACTCTAATATACCCAAGGACCAGGCCTTTCCATCAGACTGCCCGTCAAACCTCACCAATACATGCCACCGTCTTACAAAAACAGTCTTTATTCAATTCACTCACTGGTCCATTTATTAAACATTTATTGAAAACCTATTATGGACCAGGTACTATAGATAAAGAGATGAATCCTCTTCTCAAGGAGTTAATGGGTTTATTTTAATCTGACCAGTAGATAAGTTATTTTCCATTGAAATTCTAAATATCTGATCCAAAATCACCTCTCAGTCATAAAAGAACATGAGAAAACAAAAGCAGAGTAGATATATAAGTCCCAACCTATATCTTTTTTTTTTTTAACTAGAAATATTTGGTTTTTTAAAATCAGCTATTACTGGTATAAAATAAATTTAAATGGAAACTAATTTAAACATTTAAAATAGTTCACTGGAGGATAATCTACAATACAATATGTTAAGCCTAATTGTCAAAATAACACCTTTTTTTTCCAAAAAAGGAGCTATAAAGACATGATCAATATTATGGCCATCTGGACCATATTTGGGTTCATCTGGACAGTTTTGGGTTCATCTGGTCACTTACAGATGATTTTATAGGGTATATTTGCAGGCACAATATTGAAAAACCACTCCATCAGATTTAGAAATAATGCTAACCTACATCTTTTTCCACCTTCAATTCAAGTATTTGCTATGGATATTGATAATGGGATGGGGAGTGGTTACAGCAAGTGACTACCATTAGAGGGACACATCCGGATTTGAACACTGCCTTTGGTTCTCTTCCTCTCCTTTGTTACTCTGGTCAACTCCACAGATCAGCCATCTTCCAGGATTCTCGACATTATCCCACCTTTACCACAGAGACCCACAGTTCTTTAAAATCAGATTAGTACCAGACAAGAGAATTTCAGAAATGAAGATAACTTGGAAACCAAATTATTTAACCTGCTCTTTTTCAGATGAAGAAACATGCCCAGAGAGGTTTTGACTTGTCCAGGCTGGCCAGTGTAGAGTGAATGGGATCCAGAACATAGATCATTAGATATCCACTCTCCATGAACTAACGTTGCCCCATGACTCACTCAAATAACTTGGCAGTGGTTATTTATTTCCCACAAGAAAGAAACTATTACCAATAATACAAAATTCCAACTAGTATTTAGTGGGTAAAAAATACATACTTGGGCACTGTTGTTTCTGCAGAGCTTCTTGTAGATTTGATCAATTGAGATTGAGACGTGCTCAAAACACTGGCTGAAAAGATCGTATCTCCTTTTTTTCACCTGTTCAAACTCTTGCCTACACATTCTGGCTTCCTTTCTGCTGGCCTCAAAAGCTAGAAGAGAATCAGTGTTCTTTATTTTGGAGACCACTGAGAGGGTTCTTTTACTTAAACTTTAAAGCACAAAATATTTCAAAAATTAGATTTCAGTTTGGTTGTCTTGAGTAAATCTACCTTCAAAATAGCTCAAATATTAATTCCAAGAGCACAGCTCTTAGAACTGATGAGTCCTTTTTCTACAAGGGCTAATTTCTAAGTAATACTGACAAGTTCTAACAGAGTACTTAGTATGCCTATTTTGCTAGTATGAAAAAATATAAATATTATCTATTTTAAAATAACCAACAAACTTGTTTTTAAATTAAAGCAGAACATGTTTCAAAAAGGAAGCAACCAATGAATCAATATTAAAAGTACATACTAATATAAGACAACAGAGGAAATAATATATAATAAAAGTACAATCCAGGTAGGATTGTTGGCAAGTATCAGAGAAATCAAAACATCCATAAATATGATTTGTTAGTAACTGAACTCAATTTTACCATCAGTGGATTCTTGAAACTTGTCTCTGACAGTCTTTAAGTTCTCCATTGCTCGTAGGTTCGGGGCTGCTGTCTTCAACAGAACATCTTCCTGGGATGCTATCTGTTGCAGTAGGAGCCTAAGATGGGCCTCAACTTCTTGATCAGATTGTAGAGCCTTTTATGGGCAAAGAAAAACACTGACTAGCATGTCTTTTACACCCAAACAGCTAAGGTAAGGGACGTGCACATGGTCCTTCACCATCTAGCCATCCCAGCTCCTTCTGCATCCACAGCTTCCCTCCCTGAAGTCCTCTCTGAGCCTGGAGGTGCAGTCATGTGGTAGCTTCCTGAGTCAAATGTGTTCTTTCCTGACTCTAGTGTTGTACCTGTTCTCTTGGAACATGTTTTATCGCCTTTTTTCTTTGAGTCAGCGTTTCACTGTCGCCCATGCTAGAGTGCAGTGGTATTTGTAGAGAAGAGGTTTTGCCAAGTTGCCCAGGCTGGTCTTGAACCCAGTCAGGCAATCCTCTTGCCTCAGGCTCCCAAAGTGCTGGGATTACAGGTGTGAGGCACTGTGCCTGGCCAATTCCTTATTTTTAATCTGGCTGAAAAGCAACAATTCATGTACCACCTTCATTTATTTGTTTATTAAAAATACTTATCATCTACTATGTATTACACTGAGGATTCAATGATGAAAACTATTCAGTCTTTACCTTTAAAGAGCTCATAGGTAGTCAGAAATATAAACTAGCTTTTTTTTTTTTTTTTTTTTTTTTAAGAGAGATGGTGGGGGGGTGGTCTTGCTATCTTGAATTCCCGGCCTCATGTGATTATCCTGCCTCAGCCTCCCAAGTTGCTGAGATTTACACTGGTTTTTACAACAGGGTGAAAAGATCTCTAACAGGGTGAGCATATGTACTCAGGGCAGAGAGAGGGGGTCCAATCCAGCTAGAAGGAGTAACACTTTACCTGAAATATGAATGATAAATAGCACTAACTTGAGTGAGGAGAAGAAAAAGGCCTGCTTTCCCAAGAAAACTTTTCTTTTTTTAAACTTGGGGTTAATTAATATATGATAAAGGTGACATTTTAATTCACTGGAAAAAGGATTATTGAAAAATACTGGTAAGTAAACTGGTTAACTTGGGTACCTTTTCAAAATAGATTCTTACTTCATACTATATACTAAAATAAATTTCAGATGAATTTGACAGGTAAATAAAAACAAAAGAAAACTATAAACAGGAAAAAATATTTATAAATATTTACTCAGTAATGAGGTGGGAAAGGATTTTCTAAATAAAAGGCAAAGGGAGAGAGCACTAAGTAGAAGACTACAAAGAAGACAAAAGCTTATTTCTGATGCCAAAAGATGCCACAAATATAATCAGCATCCAATAAGCCTAACAAAATATATTAACAACGTATGAAATTAAAAGATGCAGTGGCTATTATTACTACAACTCAGCATCCATTCTCCATTTTTTTCCTAACACAGCACATGCTTTTGGCCAGGGAGATCCAATTCTCCCTTTTGAATCCCATGTACTTAAGGGGTGAGCCTACCTGGTCTGAGGCTAACTCTACCATTCTCCTCCTACCACAGTGATTGATTCAGGATTGAACATGTGATCCTATTCAGGCCTCTGTGATGAGGGGACAATTGCTGGAGCTTTGTAGGAAAAACCTTTCTTCAATTTTACAACAGCACTACTACAAAAGGCAGCCTCTTGCTTTTCTGAAGGTTGTAGCCATGTGGTTGGAAAGCCAAGAATGGCTGCAGTCATTTTGCTCTCAGGAGATTAAGCAGCTTCAGAATGAAGAAGACAAAGAAGTCACCCCTGTAGCCACCCCTGTGGCTACAGGGGTGACTGAGAAACGGAGCCAGAGCTGTTCAATTAAAGGGACCAAATTAAATAAAATTAAAGCTGGAGTCCAGGTCTGTGCTCTGTAGCTGAAGAATTTGCCACACTATCACCTATGATACTCTGGGAGAGGCTCCTGTGCCTACTGGGGGTACTACATTGGAACATCGACAGAGCAAATTCAGGATGCTATAGTAGTTGGTTACTTTTGTTTATTACAGGACTTCTCAAATACTTTAATACTCACTATCAATCTCCAAGAAGGCAAAAGACTTTCTTTAAAAGTAGTTAACCATAGAAACGTTTCTACTTTGGCTAGAAATTTAATGATACTAGTATTCTACAGAACACACAAGTCAGAAATGCTGATATAAACATTTTTTAAAAGTAATCTATTTATTGCTATTTATGATTTTGTGATATAATAAAAAATATGTATTTGCTTTTCAATCTTGGTTCCTGGCACCACATGCCTAAAACCTTTCCTGAGTGATAGGGATGAGAGGATCATCTTTTGTTATTCATAATAAGCCCCTTTCACCTATATCTGAGTTTATGCTAATGAGCTGACTCTTGGAGGATGGGGACTGTTGCCTGAGGAATCCACCATGTGATTAGGAGGTGGAACTTCCAGTCCTTCCCACTGGAGAACTGAGGGAGAGGAGATGAAGAACAAGTTTAATCACCAATGGCCCATGATTTAACCAATCATGCGATAATGAGGCTTCCATAAAAATCCCTAAACAAAGAGGTTGAAAGAGTTTCTAGGTCGGTAACCATATGGAGATGTTGTGAGGGTGGCATAAGAAAAGGCATGAACACTTCCCCATACCTAGTCCTATATTGAAATAGCTAATAAAGTATATAAAATAATTGCAATAGCTTGCTTGACATAGGTAACTCCATTTTGTTAAAATCCTCCATCTTAGCTGCTTGCCTGACCTAAGAATAACCTCCCAATGTATACATGTGATTGTTGTAACATTTCTGTGACCAGAGACCCACAGCTTTCTTCCCCTGAGCTGATCACGCTGACCGTTCTTGCTGGCCTTTTGAAACTTCCTAGCTACAAGTTCTGTGTAATTGTATGCATTGTTAGCTAAAATCAGATGTTGCACCAAGAGATTGTTCTTTGCAAAATTCCCCCTGCCACATTCCCACATTGTATTCTTACATTTTGTTCCCTTTTGGTTTTAGTTCCTTGTTCCCTCACTCTCCTGCTATGTAGCCCACCTATGGGTTTTACCTTTATAAGCATCTTGCTGATTCTACTCTGCATCAAGAACCTCTTGGTGTGAGCCTACTCTTGACTGTGCACTAATAAAGGACTCTTAATTTGAACTTGGTGTGCTGACGTGTCTCCTTCTCGCAACTCGGTCATAACATTTGGAGGTCCCAGTGAGAAATTCTGCCAGCATAAGCAGGCACCTCGCTCTGACCCTCCCTGGCTGGAAAGAGAGGTTGAGGGGAAGTGCCTCCTGAGATTCTCAGGCCCCATAACCTCTCATCTAGCTCTGAGGGAGTTGGAATGACTGCTGGAAGCTACTGCCTCAAAAGAACCTGAATCCATCTTCAATCTCCTATGAGGTAAGAATTTATTTTTGGTTTCCTGTTTAATTGCTTGTGACTGTGGTTTCTGTTTCTGGTTGAGGGAGATACAACCCGACGAGGTCGCCCTTTGGACACTATTCACTGAGCCAAGACATTGGCTGAATCCCTTTGTTTTCTGCCCTGAGGTGTTCCAGGGATCTGTAACTTTTCTAATTTGGTGTGGATGTGTTATTTGTCTGTTTGTCCTTGTACCGCTTGCTTGTTGTATGGCATGGGATCCCAGAATTTGAAACCTGTCAGTCCTCTGGACTGTATGCTAAAGAATTTTTCTGTTATATTTGCTGAGGACTATGGTGTCCATCTCTCAAAAGACAGACTTCAAACCTTCTGTAAAATAGATTGGCCTGCCTTTGATGTTGGATGGTCTTCTACAGGGTCTCTGGATGTCAAGGTTACTGAATCTGCTTGACAGGGAATCCTGGATATCCAGATCAGTTCCCCTATATTGATCAGTAGCTGAGTTTGGTCCAAAACCCACCACCCTGGCTGAAAGCATGTTCTCTTGAAACCACCAGTCGAGTCCTGGTCTCCACATCTCTTAGCTGGCCAGGACATGTCAATTCTCATGTTATGGACCCTCCCTCACCTAAGTCACCTCTTCATGATTTAAAACTTCTGTTGTGCCCATCACCTGTAGCCCCTGCTTCTTATGGATTATATCTGTTTTGCCCCCCTCTACTGAAGATCCACTTGAGGATCTGGTTAGCTCTAACCCTTCCCCTTATAATCCTCTCCCTTCTTCATCTACTGTTACTTCCACCACCTCTCTGTGCTCACAGCTGTCAACAGCCCTGGCTACAGTTGCAACTGTAGCAATCTCTAGTTCCACCCCCTCTCTGTCTTCTCCGCCTCAGGCCACCCATCTCCTATCTCAGACCAATCCAGCACCTCTCTCCTTCCCCTTTGGGAAGTTCCTCCTCCCTTAGGGGCATAGCGAACCGAGCGGTTGTTTTTGGTATATACCCCTTTCTTCTCATCTGATTTGTATAACTGGAAATATCAGAACCCAACATTCTCGGATAAGCCGCCAGCTCTGATTTCCTTAATGGAGTCAGTCATGCGCACACAGTGCCCCGCTTGGAATGACAGTCAGCAGCTTCTTATCACTTTGTTTACTGCTGAAGAGCAGGAATGCATTAGAGCTAAGGTTAAAAAGTATATTTTAGACTCTACTGGAGGCACGCAGGAGGAAAGTCAAGAAATGTTGAAAGGTTTTTTCCCCCACTTGCCCAGACTGGGACCCCAACACCTTGGTGGGGTCCAAGGCACTAGATACCTATCACCGGGCTCTATCAGCAGGTTTGAAGGGGGCAGCCTGAAAACCTATTAATCTTTCTAAAACTACTGAGGTTTTCCAAGAACCCAGGGAGTCTCCAGGGGTGTTCCTTGAACACCTCCAAGAGGTGTTTCCAACTTACACCCCTTTTGATCCCTCGGCTTCCGAGAATGCTCAAGCTATTAATTTGGCATTTGTGGCTCAGGCAGCTCTGGACATCTGAAAAAAAAATTGTAGAAGCTGGAAAGCTTTGCAGGAATGAATATTTCTTAGCTGCTTGAGGTAGCTCAAAAAGTTTTTAACAATCGAGATGCTGAGAAACAAAACAGGTGGTGCAGGCAGCTGACAGAGCTGCAAGAAGACAAGCCAAAATCCTGATAACAGCCCTCCAGGCCCCAGGAGCTGATTCCAAGCTGCCTTGCCAAAAGTTTGATAACCAGAAAGGCCAAAATGGTCAGAAACCCATATCCATTAGATTGGCAAAGAACCAGTGTGCTTACTGCAAGGAACTAGGGCAATGGGTCAAAGACTGTCCCCATCGCCCACAACAAGAGGACCCTAAGCCAGTTCTGGTCCTGTCCTCTGCTAGAGAGGCTGGAAATGATTTGGACTGAAGGGGCCAGGGCTCTTTTTCTTTAGGCCACCAAGAGTCCATGGTAGCCGCAACTATTGGGAGCCACCCAGTTCAAATCTTAGTGGACACTGGGGCAGAACATTCAGTCCTGAAGTCACCATTGGGACCTGTCTAAAAAGCAAATTTTGGTCTAAGGGGCAACAGGGGCAGTTACTAATTACAAGTTCACTTCCAACTGGACTGTCAATTTGGGACAAAAGCGAGTTACTCATTCGTTTCTAATAGCTCCAGATTGCCCATTCCCTCTTATGGGTCGGGATTTACTTTGAAAGTTAGGAGCCACTATTGTGTTTTCACCTGACAAAACTGAAATGTTTATTCCTACTGCATATTAGATGCTCTAACTGCTCTGCTCTCTGAAGAATATCTTTTGACTTCTTCTAAGTCCCCTACTGAGAATGTCTCATCAAGCTTAATTCTACAGTTACAACAGGAGCTTCCTTCAGTCTGGGCAGAGACCAACCTGCCAGGATTGGCGGAACATCATCCTCTGATTGTGGTAAGTCTGCTGGCATCGGCTACCCCTGTGTGCAGCCACCTATGAGTTTGCAAGCCTGAAAAGGAATTGCTCCTCACATCAAATGACTCTTAGCAGCCAATATTCTAACACCATGCAAGTCAGCATGGAATACTCCCTTTTGGCCAGTTCAGAAACTGGGAACTTCTGACTACCGACCAGTTCAGGATTTAAGGGAGGTCAATAAGCAGGTTGAAACCATCCATCCTACTGTTCCCAACCTGTACACATTACTCAGCCTACTTCTCCCTCAACATCAGGTGTATACTGTACTGGACTTAAAGAATGCCTTCTTCTCTATCCTTTTGTCCCCTGTCAGTCAACCCATCTTTGCTTTTGAATGGACAGACCCTGACTCAGGGGACACCAGTTAACCTGGACCTGGTTACCACAAGGTTTCAAGAGCTCCCCAATTCTTTTGGGGGAGGTCTTGCAACAGGATTTGTCAAGTTTCTGTGCCCTACACCCTGAATGTACTTTACTCCAGTATGTAGATGACCTCTTACTTGCAGCTGCAGACCTGGACACTAGTTTACAAGGTACTAAGGCTCTGTTGCAGCGCCTTCAAGACTTGACTATTGGTGACAGCAAAGAAGGCACAGCTCTGCTCAACCAAAGTTTCCTACCTGGGATACTGGCTGAAAGAAGGTAAACGGGCCCTGACCTCAGCCCAAAAAGAAGTCATACTTCAGATTCCCATGCCAACCACCAAAAAACAGGTACGGGAATTCCTGGGGGCGGCAGGGTATTGCCGGTTGTGGATCCCAGGATTTACTGAAATTGCCAAGCCCCTGTACACAGCCATGGCAGGGGATCTGCCCCTAAATTGGACTGCTACTGAGGAATAGGCGTTCCAACAGTTAAAAACGGCTCTAACCCAAGCCCTGGCTCTAGCTCTCCCAGATATTACACCAAGCCTTTCCACTTGTTCGTTCACGAACAATGAGGAATTGCAAAAGCGTTCTACCGGACGCTGGAGGAGACCGGTAGCTTACTTGTCAAAAAGACTAGACCCAGTAGCCTCTGGCTGGCCCTCCTGTCTCCAGGTCATTGCAGCCACAACCATGTTGGTTAAGGAAACAGATAAATTAACCTTTGGCCAAAACCTGGATTTGACTGTTCCCCATGCTGTTGAAACCTTGCTCCAAGGAACCTCTGGCCGCTGGATGTCAAATGCTCGTATCACTCAATATCAGAGTCTTTTACTTGACCAACCAAGACTAACTTTCTCTCCTACTCAGTGCCTCAGTTTGGCCACCTTGCTGCCTGATGGTAATCCATAAACGCCAGTTCATGACTGTGAAGACATGTTAGACATCTCTCAGGTCAGCTGGCCTGATCTTTAGGACACTCCCTTAAGCCAGGCTGATGCTGACCTATTCACGGATGGTAGCAACCTGGTAATAGAGGGAGTCTGCAAGGCTGGTGCAGCCATAACCACAGCTCATGATGTAATCTGGTCATAGGCATTGCCTCAAGGTACCTCGGCTCAAAAAGCTGAGTTATTTGCATTAACTCAGGCCCTGTGCTGGAGAACAGGAAAACAAGTAAACATCTTCACCGACAGCTTTTGCCACACTCCATGAGCATGACATGATCTACAGGGAACAAGGTCTTCTTACCTCAGCAGGTAATACTATAAAGAACAAGGAGGAAATCTTAGCCCTCCTAGAGGCTATATGGGTTCCCAAACAGGTAGCCATCATTCATTTCAGGGGACACCAAAAGTCAGACACACCAGAAACAACTGGAAACCACCTAGCAGACCAAGTGGCTCGAAAGACAGCAGAACTCCCAGTTGAACCCCTGACTATCTTGCTAACTAAAACTTTTCCAGCTCCTTTTCTCTCAAAACGGCCTACCTATACCCAAGAGAAGAGAAACAGGCAGACCGAGTGGGAGCCCATAAAAGCTCCACTGGATGGTGGGTCAAAGACTCTAAAATTATCTTGCCTGAAGCCTTCAGACACACCTTGGTAAAACAACTGCATTCTACTACTCACCTAGGAGGTACTAAATTAACTGATCTGTTAAACAACCGTTTTTATCATATCAATGACTTAAAAAGCATTGCTACAACAGCAGCCACCATGTGCCCATTTTGGTGGCCAAGTTGTTAGCTAATAATAGTTGCCATGGTCACTAAGTTGTGATGCAGTCAATGCTAAAAATTTTACCTACAAAAGCTTGTCACAAACTGCACCAATTTGCCAAGAGTTTTTCTGGCGTTTGCCTACTCTCGGCCTGCGCATTTAATAAATTCATAATTAATTAAACTCAACTTGCTGGCGTAGCTTTTTCTCACTTACTTGGTCATAACATTTGGAGGCCCCAGCGAGAAAATTTATGTCTGCCAGCACAAGACGCTGCCTCGCTCTGGTTTTCCCAGGCTGGGAAGGGAGGTGCTGAGGAGGCGCCACCTGAAATCTCAGGACCCCTTAGCCTCTCTCCTGGCTCTGAAAGGCTCGGAATGACTGCTGGCAGCTATGCCTCAAAAGAATCAGAGTTCATCTGCTGTCTCCTAGGAGGTAAGAGTATTTTTTTAATTGCCTGGTACCACGGTTTTTCTGTTTTTATTTCTGATCAAGGGAGTTATGGCCTGACGAGGCCACCCTTCGGACACTATTCACTAAGCCAAGACGTTGGCTGAATAGAGTCCCTATTCTCTGCCCTGAGGTGTTCCAGGGATCTATAATTTTGTTTTCATCTTTGTGTGTTACTTGTTTGTGTGCTGTTTTTTTCGTTGTGTGTCATGGGTTCCCAGAACTCAAAGCAAGTCAGTCCTTTAGACTGTATGTTAAAGAACTTTTCTGTTGCCTTTGCTGAGGATTATGGTGTCCGCCTTACTAAAGGCAGACTCCGAACTCTCTGTCAGATAGACTGGCCTGCTTTTCATGTTGGCTGGCCTTCTACAGGGTCTCTGGATGTTAACATCACTGAGGATGTCTGGAAAACAGTCACAGGGAAACTTGGTCATCTGGATCAGTTCCCTTATTTAGACCAGTGGCTAAGTTTGGTCTGGAACCCACCCCCTTGGTTAATGGCATCTTCTCTTGAAACTCCTAGTTGAGTTCTGATCGTTTCCTCCCGTAAACGACCAGAACAGGCTAAGTCTCATAATAACTCCACTCCATCTACGCTGCTCCTCCAGGAGCCCAAGGTCCCGCTGTGTCCAGCTCCTCTTCCCTCCTGTACACCGGATCCTGTTCCACCATCTTCTAATGAGGATCCTCTCAAGGATCCAGTCCTCTTTCACCCTCCACCATATACTCCTAAGACTTCCTCACCCACTGTTACCTCCATGGCTCCTGATTGTCCCCAGCCGTCTCCAATATCGGTTACGGCTGAGGCTGCCTCCAGTTCTAACCCATTTGTGTCTTCTCCGCCTGTGGCAGCCCGACTTAGGTCCCGTGCTGATCCAGTTCCAATCCTTTCCCTCCGGGAGGTCCCATTGGTGTCGGGAGATCAGGCGGGAGGAGTATTTATGGTGTATAACCCTTTTTCTTCTTCTGATTTATACAGTTGGAAGCACCAAAACCTTTTTTTCTCTGCTAGGCAACAGGCACTTATTTCGTTAATGGAGTCTGTTACGTATAACCATTGTCCCATGTGGGATGACTGTCAACAACTTTTAGTCACTCTGTTTACTGCTGAAGAGCGAGAACGCATTAGGTCTGAAGCTAGAAAGTCTATTCTGGACTCTACTGGGGGCACACAGGAGGAAAATCAAAACATTCTGGACTGAGATTTTCCTCCTGATCGTCCAAATTGGGACCCTAACACTTTGGTCGGGTCTAGAGCACTGAGTATATATCACCGGGCTCTATTAGCAGGTTTAAAGGGGCAGCCTGAAAACACATTAATTTGTCTAAAGCTACTGAGGTTCTCCAGGGACCCGAGGAGTCCCCAGGGGCATTCTTTGAATGTCTCCAAGAGGTGTGTCGAACCTACACCCCTTTTGATCCCTCAGCTCCCGAGAATGCTTGGGCCATCGATTTGGCCTTTGTGGCACAAGCGACTACCAATATTCAAAAAAAATTACAGAAATTAGAAGGCTTTGCAGGAATGAACATTTCTCAGCTGCTTGAAGTAGCTCAAAAAGTTTACAATAACCAAGATGCTAAGAAACAGAAACAAGCAGTTCAGGTGGCTGACAAAGCTGCAAGAAGACAGGCCAAAATCCTAGTGACAGCCCTCAGGGCCTCAGGAACTGGTTCCAAGCCTCTACACCAAAAGTCTGATAACCAAAAAAGCCAAAGGGGTAAAAAACCTGAATGCATTAAGTTAGCAAAGAACCAGTGTGCTTATTGCAAGGAGCTTGGACATTGGGTCAAAGATTGTCCCTAATGCTCTCCACAGAAAAACCAAGACCTGGACCCTAAGCTCATTCTGGTCCTGCCCTCGGCCGGAGGTGCAGAAAATAAATCAGACTGAAGGGGCCAAAGCTCTTTCTCCTAGGGCCCTCAAGAGCCTATGATAACCTCAGCTATTGGGGGCCACCCAGTTAAACTGTTAGTGGACACTGAGGTAGAACTTTCAGTCCTAAAGTCACCATTGGGACCTATGTCTAAAAATTAACTTTTAATACAAGGAGCAACAGAATGATTACCATCTGAAAATTCACTTCTAATTGGATTGTTGACTTGGGACAAAAGCGGGTAATGCACTCATTTTTAGTAGCTCCTGAGTGTCTCATGGGTAGAGATCTGTTATGGAAATTAAGAGCACCCATTGTGTTTTCACCTGACAAAACTGAAATATTTATTCCTACTGTATATCAAATGCTCTTAACTGTTCCACTTTCTGAAGAATATCTTTTAACCTCTCCAAAGTCTACTATTAAAAATGTTCCATCAGCCGGGCTCGGTGGCTCAGCTTGTAATCCCGCGCCTTTGGGAGGCTGAGGTGAGTG
>NW_007245857.1:434073-467517 GCF_000164805.1 Carlito syrichta | reverse complement strand
CTCCAACTCAAAAAAAAAAAAAAAAAGTTCCATCAAGCTCACTTCTACAGTTGCAACAGGAATTTCCTTCCGTCTGGGCAGAAACCAACCTGCCAGGATTGACGAAACATCACCCTCCAGTGGTGGTAAATTTACTGGCATCAGCTACTCCTGTCCAAGTCCGCCAGTACGCTATGAGTTTGCAGGCCCGGAAAGGAATTGCTCCTCATGTAAAAAGACTCGTAGCTGCCAACATTCTGACTCCGTGCAAGTCAGCATGGAACATACCTTTCTTGCCAGTTCAGAAACCGGGAACTTCTGACTACCGTCCAGTTCAAGACTTAAGAGAAGTCAACAAGTGGGTAAAAACTATTCATCCAACCGTTCCTAACCCATACACTTTACTTAGTCTACTTCCCCTTCAACATCAGATATATACTGTGCTAGACTTAAAAGATGCTTTTTTCTCTATTTCCCTGTCTCCTGTTAGCCAACCTATTTTTGCTTTTGAGTGGACAGATCCAGACACAGGGAACATCAGTCAGTTAACTTGGACACGACTACCACAAGGCTTCACGAACTCCCCAACCCTCTTCGGGGAGGGCTTGCAACAGGATTTGTCAGGGTTCCATACCCAATACCCTGAATATGTTTTGCTTCAATATGTGGATGACCTCCTACTTGCAGCTGCAGACTTGGACACCTGTTTACAAGGTACTAAAGCTTTGTTATAGCTTCTCCAGGACCCGGGCTACAGAGTATCAGCAAAGAAATCACAGCTGTGCTCTGCCAAAATGTCATACCTTGGATACCAGCTGCAAGAGAGCAAGCGAGCCCTAACCTCAGCCTGGAAAAAAACCATTATCCAAATTCCCATGCCAACCACCAAAAAACAGGTACAGGAATTCCTGGGGGTGGCAGGGCATTTATTGTAGGCTATGAATCCCAGGATTTGCCGAAATTGCCAAACCCTTATACTCGGCCACAGCAGGGAATCAACCCCTAAATTGGACTGCTGCTGAAGAACAAGCAAACAGCTCTAACTCAAGCACCAGCAGTAACCCTTCCCAATGTTACCAAACCTTTCCATTTGTTCATTCATGAACAATGAGGAATTGCCAAAGGGGTCCTCACTCAGACCCTAGGGCCATGAAAAAGACCAGTGGCCTATTTGTCAAAGAGATTAGACCTGGTAGCTTCTGGTTGGCCCTCCTGTCTTCAAGCCATTGTGGCCACTACTTTGCTGGTTAAAGAAGCAGACAAGTTAACTTTCAGCCAAAACCTGGCTCTAACTACTCCCCATGTTGTTGAGACTCCGCTACGGGGAGCCTCCGGCGGTTGGATGTCAAATGCACATATTACCCAGTATCAAAGCCTACTACTAGACCAGCCTAGACTAACTTTCTCTCCTACTCAATGCCTCAACCTGGCAATCCTGTTGTCTGATGACCATCCGGAGACACCAGCACATGACTGTGAGGATGTGTTGGACATTACCCACGCCAGCCGACCTGATCTTCGGGACAGTCCTCTGCTCCAGGCTGATGTTGACCTGTTCATGGATGGTAGCAGCCTGATACTAAATGGAGTCTGTAAGGCTGGTGCAGCGGTAACTACAGCTCATGACGTAATCTGGTCACAGGCACTGCCTCAGGTACTTCTGCCCAAAACACTGAGTTAATTGCTCTAACCCAGGCCCTGCGCTGGGGAGCAGAAAAACGAGTAAATATCTTCACGGACAGCCAGTATGCGTTTGCTACACTTCATGTACATGCCATGATCTGCAAAGAACGTGACCTTCTCACCACAACAGGTAAGACTATTAAAAATAAAAAGGAAATATTAGCCCTCTTGGAAGCTGTTTGGCTCCCTAAAGACGTAGCCATTGTAAAGGTCACCAAAAATCTGACACTCTAGAAACAATTGGAAACCGCCTGGCAGACCAGACGCTCGGGAAGCAGCAGAACTCCCAATTAAGCCCCTAACTACTTTACCAGCTAAAACTTTTCCAGTCCCTTCTCTCCCACAGCAGCCCAGAAATACACATAAAGAAGAGGCTGCAGAGCTGGCGGGAGCTTACAAGAAACCTGATGGCTGGTGGGTTAAAGACTCCAGAATTGTTCTACCTAAAGTTCTTGGAAAAAATTTAATAAAACAACTTTGCTCTACCACTCACCTAGGAGGAACCAAAATGGCTGAACTGTTAAACTGTTTTTATATTATCAATAACTTAAAAGACCAAGCTAATTCAGCAACTTTAATGTGTCCTGCTTGTGCTCATGTCAATACCAAGGGAGGGCGGAAACCTCTTCCAGGAATCAGGGCACAAGGATTAAAGCCCTGGTGAACAATGGGAAATAGACTTTACTGAAATAAAACCTTCACATGCAGGATACAGTTATTTACTGGTGTTAGTAAACACTTTTTTGGGATGGGAAAAGCATTTGCCACAAAAAATGAAACTGTCCTTACGGTTTCAAAATACTTATTAAATAAAATAATTCCTAGTTACGGGCTTCCTCTTTCTATTGGGCTCAGACAATGGTCCTGCCTTCACCTCGTCCATAGTACAGCTGGTCAGTAAAGCACTAAACATCAAATGAAAACTGCATTGTGCTTACCGACCACAAAGCCCTGGACAGGTAGAATGCATAAACCGGACTTTAAAAATACTTTAAATTAATAATAGAAACCGGTGAAAAATGGATAACTCTCTTACCCCTAGCTCTCCTTCGAGCTAGATGTACCCCATATAAGGCTGGGTTTGCCCCTATAAAATCATGTTTAAAAGACCCCCTCCTCTGTTACACCACCTACAGGATCCTATTCTTAAAGAATTTACTAATCAATCTCTGTTAAAATATCTCCAGTCTTTACAGCGGAAGCAGAATCTTGTCCATATCAACGTCCGTGCTGTACTGCCAACTCCAACTTACACACCATGTCATCCATTCCAGCCTGGAAATCTGGTCTATGTCAGAAAGTTCTGGAAAGAAGAACTGAGCACCTCCTGGAAGGGACCATATGAAGTCATCCTCACCACCCCAATGTTGCTGAAGGTTAGCAGAATACCAACCTGGATTCATCATTCACAAATCAAGGAAGCTGCAGATGCCAAAGCCTGGCTCAGTCAAGCCTGCAGTTGGAACACTGACGTGCCCCTTTGCCCAAACAACTGGACTGTGAACCAACATCCTGATAATCCTCTCAAAATCATCCTCTGAGCCCATCGTCTTACATCACCTGACCAGTCAGCAGCAGAAACCGTGAGACTTTAACCATAACTGAATGCATTGCACTCATCCCTTGCCTCTCCTTTTTGTTATCCCACTTGTTCTAGGATTTGAAGCAGCACTGCTTAATGCAGCTCCTGCAGAATGGCCATGCTGCAAGAAAGTTCTGTTAACACTGTTTTAATTCTCATGTACTGGATGTATTATTGCTTTATTATGCTCAAAATAAGTTTACCCTGGTTTATTCTAACAAGCATCCCTTTGGGTTCAGCTTATCATACTACTTATATTTTTACTTTAAGTTCCTTTACTTCAGGACAAGTTTTTGCTGTCCAAAATTGGGCCCCTGATCAAACCTAATTCAATTTAAAATAAATCTTTCTGATCTAGTACCTATAGAAAAAGAATGTACAGCTGGAATTCCTATGGCAGGCGGGGTACCAAACCACTTCTTTACTGAAATGTGTACCTAATGGGCAACTCCTAAATTCATAAAAACTATAGACATCTACCTTTGCCCCAGTAACCCCCAAAATTATAAATGTATGCAGGAAAACGAATTCTTTTGTCCAAACTGGGAATGTGTCACCATCGCAACTTACAGTGGAGGACTTCCCAAATCACTGTTTGGCTAACCTCTGGCTCAGAACGGCCTGTATACATAAAAGTTACTAATCCACTTCATCACTCATGGAAAACTGGAAAAACTTGGGGTATACGGTTGTACATGAGAGGGTATGACTAGGGCACCTTATTTACTATTCAAAGGTGAACCATCAATCATAAACCTATACCTATAGAACCCTTAATGGAGTTACAGGACCCTATGTTTGGCTTTCATCCACAAACACCTCCTGAAACAGCTCCAAAGTCTTCGGGATTAAACTTTCCAGTCCCCTAGTTTGTTTCCTATGCTAGCTCATATGCACAGCTTGCTTAGTAACAGTTGGCCTCAATTACATCAGATTGCTGGCTTTGTCTAAAATCAAAACCTCCATATTACGTAGGAATAGGAGTTGTAACTCCTATCCCAAACAATGCAGCTGAAACAACTTGTATTCCAAAAACTGTTCATGTCACCATAAGAGACGTAACTGGAAATGCCTCTTGTTTAATAACTGCAAGTTTCAGTTTAACAGCTTCTCCATTTTCTAAAATTTGTAATCAGTCTCTTACTAAGACCATAACTCATTCCCAAGCTTATACTGCACCTGCCAATACATGGTTTGCTTGTTCATTAGGATGAATTACTTGTGTTCCTGCTGAAATGTTAAACAATAAGTCTGTTTTATGTATTACTGTTCATATACTTCCTCAGTTATATGTCTACAGTGGCCCCGAGGGTGCTCTTTTAATTTCACCACCTGGTACCCGAAAAAGGCGTGCCACTCCTCTGTTAGTCCCCACTCTAGTCAGATTAAGTATGGCTGAAACAGCTGCACTTAGCACTGCTGCTTTAGTCTGTGGAAAAACAGGACTAACGGGACTAACCAGCTTAACCCAAAACATAAATGATGACCTAAAATATGTACAGTCATCAACAGAACAACTCCACAACCAGGTAAATTCTTTAGCTGAGGTCGTCCTCCAAAATTGGAGAGGTCTTGACTTATTGTTCACATCTCAGGGAGGGCTTTGTGCTGCTCTTGGAGAAACTTGTAGTTTCTATGCCAATACATCAGGAATCATTAAAGAAACTCTCCAAAAGGTCTGGGAAAACATAAACCAGCAACGAAAAAAACTAAATGATAATAAGTCCTGGTTTCAATCCTTGTTCACTTGGAACCCATGGCTGACTACCTTGCTTACTAGTCTAGCAGGACCGCTCATACTTCTCTTCCTTGGTCTACTAATTGGACCTTGCATTTTAAACTGGTTCGTTAACTTTGTCAAGGAACAAATCAACTCAGTAAAGATTCTGTGTACCAGAACCTATTGTAATTCCCTTCCTTGAACTAAAGGGTCAACAAATTGACTCATGCACAACCGGAATGAAATAAGCTAAATTAGTTAATAAAATCAAATTGTTAGCAAAGTAGTAATATTAACCAGCTTACTCTATTTTGTTTAAAACTCATCTTAGTTACCTGCCTGACCTAAAAATCAATGCCTACATGTAATTACAGTAGCATTCCCATGACCACAGACCCCCCCAGCTTTGTCTCCTTTGGGCAGGTTATGCTGACCGTTGCCTGCTGACCGTTACAGAACTCCTTTGCCATAGTTACATGTAATTGTATGCTTTGTTAACTGAAATCAAATGTTCTGCTTTGACATTTTCATAGTTTGTTCTTATATTCTGTTAGTGATCTAACCAAGGTAACTCCATTGTATAATGATTCTTCTTCCTTGTCTCTATGAAACTACCTTAAACTATATCTTAATGGCAGAACTCCAGGGACTTTCTGGGCACTGGCTATACCTACCTGACATGAAATTAATCAAAGCTCCCTAACAATCAAAGTTCCCATTTTGGTTGCCAAGTTGATAGTTAATAGTTGCTATGGTCACTAAGTTGCTATGCAGTCAATGCTGAAAATTTTACCTATAAAAGCTTGTCACAAACTGCACCAATTTGCCAAGAGTTTTCCTACTCTTGACCTACGTGTTTAATAAATTCATAATTAATTAAACTCAACTTGCTGGCGTAGCTTTTTTTGCTTACTCAGTCATAACATTACAACCTGTATTACTACTGAAATGTTAAACAATAAGCCTACCTTATGTTCATGTACTTCCCCAGGTATATGCTTCTAACGGTTCTGAGGGGACCCTATTATTCAATCCTCCTGGCCTTCTGGCAACTCATTGGAAGCGTGCTCCCTCCCTACTAGTGCCTGCCTTAATTGGGCTAAGTGTAGCTGGAACAGCTGCACTCCGCACTACAGCCTTGGTCCACGGAGAACTAGGACTATCAAACTTTGTACAGGACATCAATTCTGACTTAAATTACATGCAATCTGCTACAGACCAACTCCATGACCAGGTGGACTCCCTAGCAGAAGTTGTCCTTCAAAATTGTAGACGCTTATACTTGGTTTTCCTATCCCAAGGGGGACTTTGTGCTGCTCTTGGAGAGGCATGTTGTTTCTATGCAAACCAATCAGGAATTATTAAGGACACCCGCTGAAAGATCCAAGAAAATAGTGACAGGAGACAAGACGAAATAAACAATAATAAATCTGGGTTCCAATCCTTGTTTAATTGGAACCCCTGATTAACAACTCTCATCACCAGCCTGGCTGGCCCACTTATCCTCCTTCTCCTTGGGCTAATGTAGGACCTTGTAAATTTAATTGCCTTATTAATTTCATCAAATAGCAAATCAATTCTGTAAACCTTATGCATGTAAAAACGTATTATAACTCCATACCCATGACTGACAAGTCAATGAATTGACTCATGTACAACTAAAAGAGGGGAATGAAATAGCTAATAAAATATATAAAATAATTGCAATAGGTTGCTTGACATATATAACTCCATTTTGTTAAAATCCTCCATTTTAGCTGCTTGCCTGACCTAAGAATAACCTCCCACTGAATATGTGTGGTTGTTGTAACGTTCCCATGACCACAGACCCACAGATTTGTTCCCCTGAGCTGATCATGCTGACCATTCTTGCTGGCTGTTTGAAACTCCCTAGCTACAAGTTCTGTGTAATTGTATGCTTTGTTAGCTGAAATCAGATGTTGCACCAAGAGATTGTTCTTTGCAAAATTCCCCCTGCCACATTCCCACATTTTATACTTATATTTTGTTCCCTTTTGTTTTTAGTTCCTTCTTCCCTCACCCCCCTGATATGTAGCCCAACTTTGGGTTTTACCTTTATAAACTTCTTGCTGATTCTACTCTGTGTCAAGAGCCTCTTGGTGTGAGCCTACTCTTGACTGCATGCTAATAAAGGACTCTTAATTTGAACTTGGTGTGCTGGCGTGTCCCTTTCTTGTAACTCGGTCATAACAATATATCTCTTCCATTTGTCTGTTCTATAAATTATATCCTTTCTGATAAACTGGTAAATGTAAATAATGTATTATTCCCCTGAGTTCTGTGAGCCATTCTAGCAAATTATCAGATCTGAGAAGGGGGTTGTGGGAACTCTCTATTTATAGCCAGTTGGCCAGAAGTATGGGAAGCCTCAACTGATTCGCATCTGAAGAGTGGCCAGTCTTATGGAACTCAGTCATCACCCTGTGGGATCTCACAAAGTAGTATCAGAATTGAACTGAATTGCAGGATACCCAGCTGGTCTTCAAAAAGCTGGAGAATCACTTGGTGTGGGAGATATCCACATATTTGGTGTCAGAAGTTTTGTTATTATAGAAAAATCGTTTTTCCTTTGTATATTTCTTCAAAACTCATTGGAAAATCTTTTAAGAAAATCTTACACTATCTTCTAAAAATGATTTTTCAGTATTTAGTCTATATTACTGTGAGATAGTCATAAACAATAAAAATTTTTCAGTTACCTTCAAATCACCTCTTAGAGAGCTGTAGTCTACTTTGATGGCTTCTTCTTTTTCATAGATATCAATTGTCGCCTGGGTACTTTCTGTTTCGGTTCCCATCTGAAATATATGTGAACACTCAACATTTATTGATTGACTTTGCTATCTTATGTAAGCATGATTCATGACACCCCAAACCAACCTGCCACAATAACATCAATGATCACTGATCACAGATCACTATAACAAATATAATAATGAAAAAAAGTTTGAAATATTATAAGAATTATCAGAACATGACACAAAGACAAGGAAACACGAGCATATATGATGTAGAGAAAATAGTGTCAATAGACTTTCTCGACATAAGATTGCCACAAACCTTCAATATGTAAAAAACATCGTATCTGTTGGCTGGGTGTGGTAGCTCATGCCTATAAGCCTGAAATCTCAGCACTTTGGGAGGCGGAGGCAAGAGGATTGTTTGACCCCAGGAGTTCGAGACCAACCTGGGAAATTTGGCAAGACCACTTCTCTACAATAAATCAAAAAATTAGTTGAGAATGGTGATGCGTGCCTATGGTTCCAGCTACTTGGAAGGCTGAGGTGGAAGGTTTGCCTGAGCCCAGCAGGTCAAGGCTGTGGTGGCCGTGAGCATGTCACTGCACACCAAGCCTGGGTGACCAAGTAAAACTCCAACTCAAAAAAACCCAACAAAACATAGTATCTGTAAAGTACAACAAAACAAAATACAATAAAACAAGGTATGCCTGTATACGGGAGGATGTGCATAGAATATATGCCAAACTATGCCATTTTACATAAGGAACGTCAGCATTCTCAAATTTTGGTATTCCTGGGAGGTCCTAGAACCAATTCCTTGTGGATACTGAGGGATGGCTGTACTTCCAACCAATCTAAAATGTCCTGTATAATATAAATGTGATAGAAAAGAAAAAAATGTGATGGGAAATGTTGACCATTAGTGGGGCCTTGGTTTTATTTTTGTGAATCTTGGGTGTCCATTCTTGCCTCTCCCCACCTGGAGACACTCAGTAGGACATGTTTCTTCTGAGAAGCACCTCAATACAATTGTTGGTTAAGGTGCAGAGCAAGAACCCTTCAAGCTTTACATAAAATGTCATGAGAGTGCAAGGGAACTGCTCATGCTGGAAGGTGACTTGCACACTGCCTGTGGTTCATTGTGCAAAAATGTCCTTTACTCCAACAGTTTTAACTCTCTGATTTCTCTTGGGTATCTAATATATAGTTAAGAAACACTGGTTCATCCTGTGAAGCTAAAGAGATGTGGGTTAATAAGAGAGATAAGCAATACACGAAATGCGTGGTCCTCTGAGATGATAGTCATTTTACGCCTTTTCTCTCCTAGAAGGAGAGAAGATGTCTTCCCTACTCCTAAAGAGGACATATAACAAGAGGAAGAATAAGCAGTCAAAGGGTATTGCATTAAGTTCCATACAGCTGCACATATTTTTAAATCATTTGCTAGAATACCTCCACTTCAATGATGTCATCCAGTGACCCCAACAAAAGAATTATCTCAATGTCTTGAACTTTGCAATCAAGCAGCAGGTTATGCTTCTCTAGTCGTTTCTGTTCCAGAGAAGTTTGAATGATTACAACTTCTTTTTGCAACTTTCCCACTTCCCTGTAAATATTAGTGATTTAACTCATTATGCAACATTGTACCAAGGGAGAAAAATATATGTATTATAAGCTTATATGAAAAAAATATTATTTTTTCCCATGAGTACTATATATTCTAGAGTGCTCTCAGTGATGCTTATAATTTAATTTTTAACACTCCCAAGAAAGGCCATAAATTAACTTAGTTAATCTAAGGAGCATTTTTTTCCTAATAAACATTACTGCCTTAATTGGAGTTAGCAAAAACACAGTGCTTTCACTGTTATTTTTAAATTTGTACAATTTTCAAGCTGCATTTCTCCTTCAAATATAAGCTCTACATTTTAGAACCTCAGCCCAAAAGACACAGTCTCCTGGCAAGAGAAAATCTTGCCGATTAAGTCATTATATACCTAATAATCTCAAGTTTCTTTATTACCACCACCACTAGCGTATTTGTGTTCTATCTGAAAATGAGGGCTTGGGTCTTACCAGCTGAAACGATGTGGGATTTTAAAGAGCATCTATAAAGAGGACCAAAAGCGGGGGGGGGGGAGGGGGGAGGGGGGGGGAGAAAAACAAAAAGAAATTAAGAACTACACTGTTCTCAAGAATATGAAGGAAAAAAAGAGGGTTCTGTTTAAATTAAATAAAGAGTAAAAAAAAAAAGGTAAACTTTAATTCCACTAAAAAATCTTAGACAAAGAACTTTTTGGCTGTATCTCGAAACACTGAAGGTCTTTGGGTAGTAAGAAAAATTGTGAAATGCCAAGAGGCTGAGCAAAAACAGATAGCTCATTTCGTTTGATCACTTATGGTTGTGTAAATCACTATGCATGACAGAAAAGCATGCCAGATCAAAGTGTCATCATCATCATGGCGAGTACACATGCTTATCTTGTGTCAGGTACTGTTCTAAGTGCCATATGAATATTAACTCATATAATCCTTACAACTATTCTACGAGGTAGGCACTATTATTGTCTCCATTACTGATGAGGAAATTAAGGGACAGCATATAAGTAGAGGAGCTGGGATATGAAACCAGGCAACGTGGCTCCAGATTCTACCCTCTTACCCTCTAAGCTATGTAGCACAAAGAGATTAGAGGGATTCTTTGTGTAACAGGAAGATACCAGTATCAGGGGGGACTTAGGGTAATAGACTTGCTACACAGGTTCAAGTTTTCATCTACCAAAAAGCTATTCACTCTAATCAACTAACCACCTCTCCTAGTTTAGAATGTTTTTAAAAAATTAGAATGTTTGAAAGGTGTGACTTTCAAATACGACTTAATATAATACATTTCAAATGATGGTATATGTGTTTAAAACTCTGACTAGGTCTTTCAAACTGATGAATTCTTAATTACCTATCAACAGCCAAAAACTTCTTTCTTTCCTCTTCAATATGAGTTTGGACTTTCTCAATGTTGGAATTCTGAGTGACAAATATGTCCTTAAGCTGCTGCCGCTTTGCTATGAGTTCATCTACAATTTGCAGACAGTTTTCTTCAACCTGAATGGAGAGGATTTACATTGTACATTTACCATCTTTTATATTTACCAGTAAATGATCTTACCATCAATAAAACCAAACCAGTCATTCCAAGATAAGCCTTCTCATCTGTCTCCTGCTTGGACGTCCATCACTCTCTTTGTCCTTCACTTTGGTTTCATTCCTCAGCTCACAGCCATCTGACTTCTGTTTTCATTGTCCAGTGAAAATGTTCTTGCTATTATGACTTCTAACTGGTAATTAGACATTTTCCAGACTTTACCTTTTTGACAGCCTTCATTACTTCCTCCTTCCTGAAATCCTGGGGCTTCTATGATACCACTTATGCTGACTCTCCTCATAAGCTAACTGATGGCCTTCCAGAATCCCATCATTGCTCCACTGCTTTTCACTGCCTACCTCCCTGCTAGAGAGTCTCAACCATTCTCACAGGGTTTCAATTTATTCCCATAAACCAGTAACTACCAAATCTGTATCTACGGTCTCAATTTCTCCCATTATCTACAAACTCCTTAACAGCCTACTGGAAATTGCCATCTAAGTGTCACATAGGCAACCTGAGTTCCACAGGTCCAGAATGTTCTCTTTAACCAGGTGCACCCATCTACCAATCATCCAAGTTAGAACCCAGGACTTATCAGTAGCACTCCCCTTCCCTCCTGCCTGTTGACATTCAGTAACTCACAAAGCTTTGCTGATTTTACTAAGTGTTTCTTACCTAGGCCCTCCACCCTTTCTATCACTATCAGGACCCTTCAGGAGCTCAACAAAGGTGTGTGCAATGCAGGAAGTAATAATTTCAGTGAAGAAGCACTTCCCACCCCATTATAAATTACCTTCTTTAGGTTATTAATATCTTCTCTGCCTTTCTGGATAGTTTCTTTTAATGTGTTGATCTTATTTCGTTTCTTCTTAAGCTGATTATGGCTATACTCGAGTTGAATATTAAGCCGAGTTTTTTGCTTTTCAAATTCCAATCTAGTATAATAAAGTCAAGCATTACAAATGGTAAGCAGAGTGCTTTGATTCTTTTTTTAACTTTTTCTTATGGGAAATTTTAAACAAATATGAAAGCCAAAGGAATACTATAATAAACCCCACTTAGCTGTCACCCAACTTTAAAAATGATCAATTCATGGTCATTCTTGTCTCATTCATAACCCTACTCATCACCCTTCCTCATCACTGAATTATTTGAAGCAAGTTCCAGACAAAATGGAATTTCATCTGTAAATATTTTTGTATGTATCTCCAAAAGTGAAGTGACTTTTAATTCATATTCATAAACTATTATGGCTAAAAATGATTAATTCCTTAATATCAAATTGTTATTACTGGCAAATTTCCTGATAGTCTCATTACTTTAAAAAAAAAAAACAACAAACCGGCTGGCACAGTGGCTCAGCCGGTGATCCCAGTACTTTGGGAGGCTGAGGCACAAGGACTGTCTGAGCCCAGGGGTTCGAGACCAGCCTGGGCAACTTGGTAAGACCTTGTCTCTACAACAAATCACAAAAACTAGCTGGGCGTGGTAGTGTGCGTCTGTAGTTCCAGCAAAACAAAACAAAACAAGACAAGACAAAACCCAAAACTTGTTTGAATCAGGATCCATACATTACATATAAGTGATATGTTCCTTAAATCTTTTATAATTTACAGATTTCCTCCCCTATTTTCCCTTGTTACGATTTATGTGTTTATTCTTAAAGTAAGTTATTCTTTTCAAGTAGTTATTCATACACATAAAATCCAAACATGAGAATTTAAGAACATGTTCCTTCCTGGTACACGTTCCTACTCTGCCAACTTTATAAACTCCTCATAAAGAATTCCAATATCAGGCCAGGCATGGTGGCTCATGCCTGTAATCAGTACTTTGGGAGGCTGAGGTGAGAGGATTGCCTGAGACCAGGAGTTTGAGACCAGCCTGGGCAACATGGCAAGACCTTGTCTCTACAAAAATAAAAATAAAAAAAATTAGCCGGGCATAGAGATGCATGCCTGTAGTCTCAACTACTTGCACGACTGAGGCGAAAGGAGTCCAGCAGGTCAAGGTTGTGGTAGATAGCTAAGATCGTGCTACCGTACTCCAGCTAGAGCAAAAGAGTCAGACTCTGACTCAACACCTACCCCAAAACCACAAAAACAAAAAACCCAACTAATTCCAGTATCAACTATAGTTCATCCTTTTTTTCTACCTTCTCCCTTTCACATGCCTTGCTAACAGATTCATTCATTCAAGGAACACTTTTAAGCACTAACTGTATCACATATTGTGCTAGACACTGCTGATGTAAAAACAACTATAACAATTAAAAACAGAGCAATATTTGGTGAGAAGTGACTATATGCCCAGCACTGTTATAAAAGTTTTTCCAAGTTGTAAAGCTCTATGAAGTCAGTAATACAATTATCCTTATTTAACAGATGAGGAGACTAAGGCACAGAGAGGTAAGTAACTTGCCCAAGGCTACCCACTTAGGAAGTCTTGGAGCTGGACATGACACACTCAAACAAGGGCAACAGAATCCTTGCTCTCAACCTCTGACTACACTGCCTGTAGAAGGGATTAAGAACTATTCTTCAAGGGATTTATTTCTGCTATAGGAGGCAGACATACAGACTAGGTATGAGTGAAACACTTCTTCACTTGGCTTTGGGACACCCCATTAGTCTGGTTTTCCTTTCCTCTCACTGGCTACTTCTCTAATGGTTCTTTCTCATCTTCTCAACTTGCTAACATCTTATGAATCCCTTCTCTTTTCTATCCACATTCATTCTGTTGGTGCTGTTGGTACTCTTATCTAGTCACATGACTTCAAGTACCATCTGTATATTGACAATCCCCAAATTTATACCTCCAGCTTGGACCTCTCCCTGAACTCCTAACTTGTATATACAACAGTCTATCCCGTAACTCCAATTATATATCACTTAAAACTTAAACTTAATACTTAGAATACACAGTGGATAAGCAGGTAGATGTAATAAGAGGATTTAGCAAACTTAACAGATGTTAAATCAATCTAAAATTTGATACCATTTTTCTGCATCAGTAGAAACCAACTGGAAAAGTATCATAAAAATAAATAACTATTCACAATTTTAAAAACCCTATAAAATACCTAGGAATTAATAGGAACACATAGATCTTTATGGAAAAAACTTCAAAAGTCTAATAAAGAATACAGATGACTAGAATAAATGGAGAGATATTCTTAGATAGCATGATACTATTTTGAAGATATCACTTCTCCCCAAATAAATCTATCAATCCAGTGCACTCTCAATCAGAATTCCGTTTGAATTTTTATGAGAACCATATTATATGCTGATAGGCACAATTCCTTTGAAGAAAGTCTACTTAAGTTCAAAGTTGATGCCAGAAAAAGAAATATGATAGGATTAAAGGAGCATTTTATGATGATAAACAAATTAATTAATCAAAAATACATAAATGATCCCAAATATATATGTATGTATAACAAGGCTTGAAAATACACTAAGTAAAACCTGTCAGAACTCAAGGAAGAGATTAACGAATCCAAAAGTATACTTGGAAATTTTAACACTCCTCTTAGTGACAGCTTGAACAACTAGAATGTACATTCTTTTCAAGTGCTACTAGAACATTCACCAAGACAGACTACATGTTAGGCCATAAAACATCCCTCAATCAGCTTGAAAAGAATGAAACATGCAGAATGTATTCCTTACCACAATGGAATTAAATTAAAAATCAGTAACATAAAGGTATCTGGAACCCCCTCATTTGGCCAATATCTGCTAAACACCACACTTGTAATCAGTCCAATCAGTCCAAGTCATAGAAAAAAAATCACAAGGAATATTAGAAAATATTTTAATAGAATTAAAATTAAAAATACCAAAATTTGTAAGATGTGGCTTAAATAGTACTTAGAGGGAAATAAATAGCTTGACATACTTATATTAGAAAAGAAGTCTAAAATACATAATGTAAACTTCCATCTGAAAAAGTTAGAAAAAGAAGAGTAAACCAAAACAAGTAGAAGGAAGAAAATAATAAATAGCAGAAATCAATAGCATAGAAACAGACAAACCAAGAGCTACTCTTAGAAGGATCAATAAAAGTGATACAACGCTAGCTTGGATACCAAGAAAAGAAAGAAGACAAATTACCAATGTCAGGAATAAAAGTATATCAGTACAGATCCTACAAACTTCTGAAATAATAAGGACAATATTATTAATAACTTTATGTTAATAAATTGGACAACTCAGAAAAATGAACAAATTCCTTGAATGACACAAACCAACATTCACCCAAGGAAACAGATACCTTAAATAGCCTTATATCTCTGAAGGAAACTGAACTTGTAATTAAAAACTTTCTCACAAAGAAAGGTAGATGGCCCAAGTGGCTTCACTGTCAAATTTTACTAAACATTTAGGGAAGAAACAATACCAATACTACATAAATATCTCCAGAAAAAAAGAGAAGAAAATAATTCCCAGCTCAATTTATGGGTCTGGCATTGTACCCTGATACCAAATTGTAACAAAGACATTACAAGAAAAGAAAACTACAGATCATTATACTCATAAACACAGATGCAAAAATCCTTAATAAAATTTTAACAAATCAAATCCAAAATATATGAAAAGAATAACACATCATGACCATAGTGGGTTTATCCCAGGTATGCAAGGGCATGATCTATGTAAAAAATCCAAAGGAATCTACAAACGAGCTACCAGAACTAATAAGCTTAGCAAGGTTCCAGGATACAAGATCAATACAAAAACAATTTTACTTCAATATACTGCCAAAAAAACAATTTTAAGTAGAAATTGAACAATTCCATTTATAATAACATAAAGATATGAAGTGCTTAGAAATAAATGTAACAAAATCTGCACAAGATGTGTACACAAACTAAAAACCATTAATGAGAGAAATTAAGGAAGACCTAAATAAATGGAGACAGATACCATACTCATGGACCAGTATTGTTGATGTTAATTTTTTCTAAATTGACCTATAGATTCAACACAATTCCAATAAAAATCCCAGCGTGTTTTGTTTTTTTTTTACAGCAATTAAAAAGCTAATCTTAAAATGTGCACTAAAATGAAAAGAACCTAGAATAGGCAGGAGTTTGACATTTCTCATCCACGGCTGTATACTCAGTGCCTAGAAGGGTGCCTGACACTAGGAAGCACATAGTAACTATGTGCTGAATGAATGAATAAATGGCATACGAAAGAATTATAAAGAATAAGATGGAAAAAAAGTGCAAAAATGTTGACAATTTTTATTTCTGGACAATGGGAAGTTTTCTCTATTTTTTCCAAAAAGCACATACCTTTATATCTAAACATTATAGTCAAATAATATATGCATATGGTACAAAATACAAAAGATGTAATAATATACAAAAAGTAAAATGTCTCCTATTTACTCAGCCTCCCCAGAGGCAACCACTCTTACCATTTCTAAATATACTTGTATATGTTGCCCTAGAGTATCATTTATCTTCTGATCTTCATGATGCTTTTTGCCATACTTTTTTTCCTATGCATTTGCAGTTTGCCAATCTTTTCTTCTATGGATCTATGAAAGGCCTTCCCTAATTTGAGATTTTTAAACAAAATTATCTTATGACTTATTCTAGCATTTTTATGTCTTCATTTTTTACATTAATTTTTTTTTTTTTGAGTTGGGGGTCTCACTCTGTCCACACAGGCTGGAGTGCAGTGGCATAATCTTGGCATACTGAAGCCATGACCTCCTACACTCAGGCAATCCCCCCCACCTCAGCTACATGAGTAGCTGGGACTACAGGCATGTGCCACCATGCCTGGCTGTTTTTTCTATTTTTCACAGAGACGAAGTCTCACTATGTTGCCCAGGCTGGTCTTGAACTTCTGGGCGCAAGCAATCCTCCCACCTCATCCTCCCAAAGTATTGGGATCAACAAGAGTGTGCCACAGCATCTGGCCTACTCAAATATTAAGATTTTTGATTCAGCTGGAATTAATCTGAGTCTAAGGAATGAGAAAGGAATACAAGTAGTTTTTTTTCTAGGTTGCTACCACATGTATCCCATCATGACTTATTGAAAAGTGTGTCTTTTCTCAGCTGATATGTTAAATTTTTCCTCATACATCAGAGAATATTTCTGGCTTCTATTTATAAGCCAGTATCTCAAAGTTTACAGTTTTAAAACTTGGGAGCTCTAGTCCTTTCTCATTACTTTCGGATTTTTCTTAGCAAGTTCTGCATGTGAACTGTAGAGTCAGCTTATCTAATTTAAAAGAAAACTTTTTTACACGTGTATTGAGGTGATATTTAAATTATGGATTAATTTAGGGAGAACCAACTTCTTTATAATATTGAGTTTTCCTACAAAAGAATTAGTATGCTTTTCCTTTCTTGTTCAGTTTCTGTCTGTATCCTCTATTCTTGTTTAGAGATTCCTTTATATATTGCTTTCACATCTGGTAAGTTTATTTCTAAGTAGTAGGTATTTCACTTCCTCCACCCAATATAATTGGAATTTTTTTTCCCCAGTATACTCTCTCACTGGTAGTTTGCAAATAGAAAGGCTATTGGCTTTTAAATTAATTTTTATACTTTGTTATTAAAAATTTCATATTACTATTTGTATCCAGCCACATTGCTGAATTATCTTTTGATTCTAGCTTTTCATTTGTTATGTAGGGGGTCCAGATATAAATCATATAGCCTGCATAGTGATAAATTTATCTCTCTTCTAAATTGTTTCTTCATTCTCCTGCTTGTGGTCATCTGTTCCTTTATCACCCCACACAGGGCAGACAGACAGAGGGGCAAAGCACTGGAGGCTCCAGAGTCCAGTCTCTCTCAACCTGGAGGACATCACAGCATTTTATTCATGATACAAAATAGATGTACATATTTTTGGAGTACATGTAATATTTTGCTACATTCATATAATGTGTAATAATCAAATCAGGGTTACTGGAATATCCATCACCTTATACATTTATCTATTCTTTGTTTTTTTTCTTTTAGAGACAAGGTCTTACCAAATTGCCCAGGCTGTTTCAAACCCCTGAGCTCAGGCAATCCTCTCACCTCTGCCTCCCAAAGTGCTGGGATTATAGGCGTGAGTCAATGCGCCTGGTTTTTTATCTGTTCTTTATGCTTGGGAACATTCAAATTATTCTCTACTAGTTATTTTGAAACATATAATAGATTATCATTTGCTATAGATGCTCTACTGATTTATCTACACTAGATCTTATTTCTTATATCTAACTTTTTTTGGTACCCATTAATTAACCTCTCTTCATCCCCTCCTCCTTTCTACCCTTCTTGGCTTCTGATAACCACCAATTTACTCTTTATCTTTATGAGATTCACTTTCCTAGCTCCCATGAGTGAGAACATCTGTTATTTATCTTTCTGTGCTTGCCTTATTTCACTTAATATGATGTTCAGTTCCATTCATGTTGCTGCAAATGACAGGATTTCATTCTTTTTATGACTGAATAACATTCCATTATGTATCTATACACATTTCTTTACCCATTCATCTATTAATGGGCACTTAGGTTGATTCCATATTTTGGTAATTGTGAATAGTGCTGCAATAAATACGGAAGTGTGGATATCTCTTCAATATTCACTTCTTTTCTTTTACATATATACCCAAATAGTAGAAATGTTCCATGTGCTAATGAGAAAAATGTGTATTCCATAGCAGTTGAGTAGAATGTTCTGTAACTGTCAGTTAGACCCATTTGTCCTAGGCTGTAGTTTAACTCCAATGTTTCTTTATTGATGTTTTGGTCTAGATTATCTCTTCATTACTGAGAGTGAAAATCCTGCTGTTATTATACTGCAGTCTTTTAGATCTATTAATGTTTGCCTTACATACTTAGGTGCTCTTGTGTTGGGTGCATAGATCTTTATAACTGTCATATCCTCTTACTGCAATGAACCCTTTATCATCATAGAATGACCTTTTTATTTTTTTTTACAATCTTTGACTAGTAGTTTATTCAGTCTAAGTATAGCTACTCCTGTCCTTTTGTGGTTTCTGTTTGCATTATTATCTTCTTTCATTCCTTCACTTTTAGTCTATGTGTGTATTTACAGGTGAAGTGAATTTCTTGTAGGCAGCATACAGTTGAGTCTTATTTTTTTTATCCATTGAGCCACTCTATATCTTTTAATTGGAGAATTTAGTCCATTTACATTCAATATTATTATTGATAGGTAAGGAAGAACTGTTGCTGTCTTGTAGCTCTTTCTTTCTTTCTTACTGTCTTCCTTTGGTAGGCAATTTTTCTCTCATAGTATATTTTAATTCATTGTTTTTAATTTTTTAGTGTATTTATTATAAGTTTTTTTCTTTGTGGTTACTGTGAGGCTTACAAAAAATATCTTATGGATATAACAACTGATTTTAAACAGATAACAACTTATCTTTGATCACAAAGAAAAAAGCAAAAGAAAAAAAAACTAAATAAACTCTACATTTTAACTCCATCCTCCCCATATTTGGACATTTTTGTGTCTCAATGTACATATTTTATATTGCTTATCTCTTTGTAGGTTTCTGTAGCTATTACTGCTTTTGATAGATTTGTCTTTTAGTCCTCCTGGTACATGAATGGTACATTAAATGAATGGATTGCATACCATAGTTACAATATTAGAGTATTCTGAACTTGTCTGTGTATTTACTTTTTACCAATGGGTTTTATCCCTTCAAAAGTTTTCTTTTTGCATGTTAGTAATTTTTTTTTCTTTCAGACTGACTAACTCCATTTAGCATTTCTTTTCCTTTCTTTTTTTTTCTTTAAGTGAGAAAGCAGGATTTATTGAAAGGACAGAAAAGCTCTCACAGTGGGAGGACACCCGAAGGGGTTGCCCTTTAGCATTTCTTATAAAGAAGGGTCTAATGATAATGAATTCCTTCCTCTTCTATTTGTTTGAGAAAGATTTCATCTCTCCTTTATGTTTAAAGGAAAGGTTTGCTGGGTATAGAATTCTTAATTGGTGACTTTTTTTCTTTTAGCACTTTGAATATGTCATACTACTCCCTCCTGGCCTGTATGCTTTCCATTGAGAAGTCTGTTGCTGGACAAATTAGAGCTTTTTTTTTAGATGTTATTTGTTTCTTTTCTCTTCCTGCTTTTAGAATTGTTTTACTTGACCTTTGAGAGTCTGATTATTATATTCATGAGCAGTGTTATTTGAGTTTAATATGTTTGGTGATCTCTGACCTTCCTATACCTAGATATTTATGTCTTTCTCAAGTTTTAGAAAGTTTTCTGTTATTATTTCATTCAATAAGCTTTCTGCCCCTTGCTCTTGCTCAGTTCCCTCTTGAACATCTCTTAGATTTGCTCTGTCTGGCTTGTTTTGGTTTTTATTGGGTATTTTGCTTAAAGGTTTTTTTGCAATATACATGTTGAATATCTTTTTTTTTTTTTTTGCTGGGTTACTGCTTCCTTTTCAGCACTAGGTAATGCTTCAGCTCTAGCAAACTTTAGAGCTTTGCCTATCCTGAAGGAAGAAAGTCCCAAAGGGGATATCTTGGCAGTGTAGAAAGCTGGCTACAGGTTCATGCCCAGGGAACTTGTGGAATCTACATCCTACTACGTGGAACTGCTGAAAAGCCACTCTGAGTTGGTGTATCTTTTGGCCAAGATACAGAGCAGAGTTTTCTGGACTGGGGATGCTAGTCCTGCCTCCTCCCTTAATCTCTGGCTTGTCTTGGAAATTTTTCTCCCTTCAGACAGTTATGATGCTTCCTGTGGGTTGAGACAGGGACAGATTCCCTGCCAAGAAACCCAAGAAGGTGGGGAAGCTGGATTTCTACCTTGATCCCTCTCTTTCCAGTGTAGTAACTGTGAATCAGGGGAAAATTTCCTGCACACTTGATGCCTGGCATATTAGGGGAAGGAGAAGAGCATTGCAAATATGAAAGTCTAATTATCTTAATCTGAAAGGTTTTTCACTTCTCTGTAGCTCCAGAAACTATCTCATCCTTGTATTTGAGTTTTGTGCTACAGCTGGTGATAATCTCAGTACTGTATATTTGCATTTGGCTTTCTGTGGGAAACAGTGAAGCAAGCTTGCTTCTACTCTGCCATTTTGGTGATGTCTCACTCAAATTTTTATGCCTTATTTTTCTTGTCTAACTCTATTGACTAGTATCTCTAAAAAAATGTATTAGATAATAGTGGTGATACTGAATATTCTTCTCTTATTTCTGGAATTACAAGGAATATTTCTAGTGTTACTCTATGAAACCACAATGCTGATTTCAAATGAAATGTGTTTTTTCATATCAAAGGTATCTAACTATTCATATTTTAAGAATTTTCAATTAAGAATGGACATTGAATTTTGTCAAGTGCTTTTTTCATCATCCTTGAGTTGATCATGTGATTCTTCTTCTTTGACTATTAATGTGATTAACAGTAATAGATTTGCTAATACTGAACCATCCTTATAGCTGATATAAAATCCTCTAGATAAAGGTTATATTATTTTGTTGTTGTACTGTTGGTTTGTATTTAACATTGTTTTACTTGGTTATTTATAGGTGGGACTGATTTACAGTTTCTTGTCATATGTGTATCTTTTTGAATTTGGGCATCAGTATTATGTTCTTTTCATTAAAAAGTATTTCTTCTTCTTCTACATTCTGAAACAGTTTTAGTACTGAACATTTGTTTAAACATTTAACACTAAAGTTACATGTTCCTTTAAAGTTTGCTGAGATAATTAACCTGTAAAACTCTACGTGCCTGGTTCATCTATGGATTGGGTGGATAGGAAGATTTTTTTTACATTCTTTTCCTATTGTAAATGGTTACCTTAGATTTTTCTATTTTGTTTAGGGTAATTTTTGGTAATATATTATTTCTTGAAAATTACTGATTTTATCCATATATGTGAATATTTAGAGATAACTAAGCAAATTGGTGTCTTATTAGTATTTTAATAACCAGTGTATGTGTAATTATGCCCCTGTTCTCTTATTTTGTGTATTTGTGCTTTCTTTTTAAAATTATGGAACAAAAAATTAGATCTCCTTATATGAATATACATTTGTACTAGCTATTTCTTGATGAACTGAAATAAAAGACTACCTTGAGCATAATTCCTCTAAGTTATGCAATAATAGTTACTTTTATAAATATATAAGCTGCTTACCAACATCTTTGTATGAAAATACCTTTTTTGATCAATTTCTTGTTGCTGTTTAACATGTCTGTTCTCAAATTCACGAATATTTTCCACGCCAATTTCTTCACAGAAGTATTGGAAAATATCATCTTCTACCTTTTAAGTTATTTTAAAATACCAGTTTAATATGTAATTTTAAGAACTACATAGACAGTGCTTAAATATAAGTTTTTCCCTCCAAGATTTTCCTGAATGAGGCTAGAGACTAATCCCACCAAGCATTACTGTGTAGTCTGAGGAGCCAGTGCTTTCTCATACTTTAACTCCACAAACTAGGCTCATAACTGGCCTTTTAAAGTGTTTTGGCTTTATGAAGTGTTTAATATAAAATTGGAGGAATTCAATTTACTTTAGACCCACCAAAACATAGCATTCTACATAAGTAAAGATTCTTTATATATGAGCAACTCTATAGCATCTTAGGCAGTATAAAAACAAGAGAAATGGAGCATAGAATTAAGAATAAAAAAGATTAGAAAAAAAAAAGAATGAGTTATCTAACAAAATAAAATTAACCTCAATATTTTTGTAGCCTTGAATTTATGTATAATTCTAGGATTAAAGAGATCTATTTTCATAGCAGGACATATTAAAACTTTCAAATTTTAGTTGAATATACTTAAATATGAATGTAATATGATTGATGCCGTTATAAGCTAAAAATAGCATAAGTAGATAATCCAAATCATGGAAAGTTATATGCATAAAGTCCCATAAACACTATACTGGTCAGATAATATTTTGACATTATGCTCTGTTCTGGGCATTGACAAACAACAGAGCATCCAGAGGATGGTTACCAGAGCTGATCTTAAATCCAAGGTAATGATAAATGATTAAATAAATTAATATACCTGGAAAAGAGATAATTAAAGAGCAACATGAATGTGGTTTCAAATCATGTAAAAAAAAGTCAGAATTAAAAGCAATAGTTGGAATTAATACAGTGGGAGTGTAACAGATAACTTTTTCTAAGGACTAGAGATATTCCACAGTGGATCGAATTAGATCAGAAGTTTCTGTCACATAATAAGCAGAGGCTAGATGACTGAATCTTTATTGCCCTAGAGCCAACCACTCACTGTGTCTGACATAATAGATGTTAAAACAAAACAAAACTACTGAGTGAATAAGTAACCTTAAAACTGAATGACAGTTCTTTCCCTTCTGGTGTTAAGGGAATGGGAAAAAGAAAGAGGCCATAATTTTTACAATGGACAAGGAAAGGTTGGAATGCAAAAGACAGTATGCACAGGTCATTGTCTCTTGAGATGAGCAATAGTAGGTCTCAAAAGACACAAGGAAATGAATTTAGCAAACCAATAAAACTTAGTTTACATGTGGTTTTTGATAGAGTGCTGTTACCTATCAACCTTTGTTTTAGCACATATTTAAGAAGCCCTAATCTGGTATCTGGCCTAAAATTATACATGCCATTTAGTAATAAACATAACATTCCTGACCTTATCTATCTTTTCTTGAAAGTCTTTAATTCTTTGTTGTCGTTCTTTGATTATTTCACTCAACATAATACATTGAGACTCAATATTTAGTAGTTCACTTTGTAGCTGAGATTGTTCCTAATAACAAGAGAAAAATTTTCTTTTTAACATGGCTATTTTAACTTTGTATAGTGATGCCAAACCATGAAAAGTATCTTTTAGAATAAAAGAAGAATCTATAAGATGAATTCAGCTGGATAACAAGACTAAATACCATAAAAATAATTAAAGAACTATAATCCCAATCATGGGTTAAAGTATTTAAAAATTATATAGTGCTATATAAATATAATTCCTGAAATTCTATTTTCTGATTCTAATTTCTATGAAAATTTTATGTAAGTCTATATTACCTGGTAAAAAGCAGCAAGGTGCTTCTTTTTAATCATCTCTAGTTCACTTTGTGAATATTTGAGTCGTGTATGAGTTCCTTGCACCAGAGTCTGTATTTGTTTCAAATCTGTTTCCTTGCGGAGTGTTTTCATTAAGTCCTAAAAAGAAAAAAATATATAAGAGCATTTTATAATAGAAAAGTACTTTCACTTTCCAAAGTGCTTTCATATGTAATAACTCACTGATTTTTACATACAACACACCTATACCTTACCTTCCTTTCTGGGCAATTAAGTACATTAGCCAACAGAAGTAACAAAGATGCCACACAGCTTCCTCAAAAACCTAACACTGCCTAACAGGAAAGAATTAGGTATGGAAAATGAAAAATGGGGAATGTGTGTTCTACCCAACACACATTAATGGCATACACAGGATCATATAATTGCCTTGCTTTTAGTGCATCCTTGTCTTTTTTGCTTGCCTCCCTCATTTCTTTCTTCCTTTGCTCACTAATGTATAAAGGGTTTAGGTAATTTGACTAAGGTCATACCACTAGAAAGTAGCAGAACCAGGATTCAAATCCAGGCAGCTTGGCTACAGAGTTTATACTCTTAGGTTATTCTAAGTTATTCTATGTTATTCTCCCTCTCTAAGGAATTGTTAATGTTGCAGCATTTGTAATAGCAAAAACCAAAATGTGCATCAACAAGAGACTGGTTAAATAAATAAAATCTATACAATGAAATACCAGGCAGGCAGGATTCATTAAAAATAAGGTAACTTTCTATATGCTAAAATAAAAACATCATGTTATGATATTAAATGAAAAAGCTTGTTGCAAACACTATTAATAGCAAAGGTCTATTATAAAACAAAGAAAATAGGGAAAAGAATACATATATCAGTACACACAAAGAAAATTTCTGGAGGCTGTGTATCTGTGTTTAGTAAATATCATTGCTATATTAGAATGAGTAAGGGAAAGATTTAAAATTTTTTTAACATTATTCCATTCTGCGTTATTTGAATTTTTTAAACTATTAACACAGCACTTTTATTTTTAAAAAGTCCCACCTAGTTTAAAAACACAACTATTATACTTAGTATTTTATAACTTTTATGGCGTGGATTTTTACCTTTAGCTCTTGGATTAGCTGGCTTCTTCTGTCTCTTAGATTCTTTAACTCTTTCTCATCCCAGCATCTAGCCTTGTATTTTAAGTCACTTGACCCTCCAGAGATCACTCCAGATTTTAAAAATAATGTTCCATCAAGAGCTACTGTCTGTAAAATTAACAATAGCTTACTTTTTTTTTTTTTGAAATTTACATAAAAAAATAAGAACATGATGTGGAAATTTCTACAGCTGAGAATTTGTAGATGAGAAAAACCACTATTTATCTTTACTAATAAAATGTCTAGTTTTTGAAGTTTATGGAGACCAAATAATAAAAAAATCACAAATATAAAATCTATTTTACTAAGGTCCAAAGTAATTCTAGGCAACAAATTAGCAACAATTACAAAGGCTCAAAATTAGTTGTATATTCATTCCAAACAGATTCAATAACGAGAAGCAAAAACTAAGACTACTTATATTTAATATCAAATAGTTTATATGATATAATCCTGTATTTTGAAGAATCTGACATACATGTCAATGGCATATTATGAAAATGGCCTTATAACTTTACAATACCAAAAATATCACTTTCTTCAAAATGGTTATGAAAATGGAACCAAGAAAAAATTTTTAAGAGAGTCAAGATATAAAATTGCTGAAGTTTGTATAGTCTTGTGAGTAAGCATATGGTTTATGGAATAAATGAAATAAGTTCTCAATGTTTTGCAAATGTTTCCAATTAATAGTCAAAACAGAAAACTACTTTGTGAAGGATTAAAACCACATAATATGAGCAAAAAAGTCAACATATATAAGTCTCATTAATTCCTTCATTCAAGACACTCCCTGGGTGACTGCTGTGTTTAATACATTTTACACTAAGGACTAGAGTGAGTAAAATATGGTGCTGACCCTCAGGGAATCGTGCTAGTAGGGAAAAGAAATATATAAACATATCATTACAATATGAAGTGATGAGAAGATAGTGGAAACATAAGAGTAATCTAACACCACCCAGAAATCAACAGAAGGCTTCCTGAGGTGAACGTTTTACCCTGTCTTATCTGAGGCACTAGATAATATATAATACAAATATATATTTGATCTCATAGAATTAAATTGCTATATTTAACAGAAAACTCAGTTTATTTCTCTCTCAAAATGGAATTCCAAGAGTAAGCATTCCAGGGTCTGTATGGCGGCTTCACAGTTAACAAGAACCCAGACTCCTATAACATGGCTCTACCACCCTTAGCACCTGGATTACTACTCAAGGGAGACAAGCTTATTATTTTTTGGAAAGTCTTGCTGGGGGGTGGGTCCCTTCCCTCCCAGCTGTTAGTTTGGATATAAAATTGCTCATCAGATCTACACGGGCTCTTTGGAAGAACACTAGACCTCTACCCAATACCAGCACCGCTGACATGGAAACTGAACTGTTGGTAAGCCCTAGTCTGGTGAGGGAATTTCCCTGACCAGGAAGCCCACTGTGAACATATTCAGTTTACTCATATTCCGCTTCCTCATAAAAATATAAGTAATATGAAGGCAGGTTCTCTTTCCTGGAATGTTTTCAGGTTATGCTGCTTTTGTCTGACCAAACTACTACTCTCTATAGAATGAAAGCTGAGGAGTCACATAGACTTCACTGCTTCTCTGCTTTTTAGTTGTTCTCAATAAACCTTACTTTACATCTCTATGGTGTGTTACTAATGATGCGTGTATATGTGCATGTCTCTTATAAGACCTCATCTCTAAAAATAAAATATAGAAATTAAAATTAAAAAAGAGAGAAGGGAGATGTGGTGGAGAGAGAGAGGAAGGGAGGAAGGAAGAAAGGAAGGGAGGAAGGAAAGGGAAAAGAGAGAACCGGGGAAGAAGAGTAAAAGGGTCCTATTAAGAAACTTTCTCAGCTGGGCTCAGTGGCTCAGCCCGTAATCCCAGCACTTTGGGAGGCCGAGACAAGTGGATTGCTTGAGCCTGTGGGTTTGAGACTCACCTGGGCAACTTGGTGAGACCTTGTCTCTACAATAAATTAAAAAAAAAAAATTAGCCAGGTTTGGTAGCGTGCACCTGTAGTTCCGGCTTCTTGGAAGGCTGAGGTGGAAGGATCACTGGAGTCCAGCAGGTCGAGGCTGCAGTGGCCAGGAGCGTGCCACTACACTCCAGTCTGGGTGACAGAGTGAGACTCCAACTCAAAAAAACAAAAAGGAAAAAAAAAAAGAAACTTTTTCTGACAGGCCTACCAATGACTGCCATTTATATTCAATGGCCACTCAGATTTCTACACAATAAAATCAGAGTTCTGTTAATAAGAAGGAAGAGGAGAGATAGGGACATTAAGCAGGCAGCTGCAGTTTCTGATACAAGTAGGCAGGAAGCAATCAGGGAAAGGACAGTGGTAAAGTGCTTGTGGTGAGGCATGGATGCATAAAACAAATTGTGGTGAGTGTGCAAGTGTCACAGGGATGTGATGGGGAAAGAAGGAACGTAAGAGTTTGGAATTCCTTGAAGAGTTAAGAAATAATTTAGAGATGAGGCCATAAGACCACTAAGCCATCAAAGGAAGAAAGTGGATAGAATCCCATGGTGGAGCTTGTACAGGGGTCAGGGGGGATGGGCACTAAGTGATTTGACACCAAGTAGGAGAGAGCAATGGTTAGAAAGGAGTTTTATAGACAGACTACTCTGCCAACTACTTGGAAAATGGATTGGTCCAAGCAAAGTCAGAGATGATGATATGAATTCAGTCAATAATACCTAGGGTGAAGAAAATGAAAGAGGTTTGAGAAATATTTAAGCTATATCATCAGGAAGAGTAAAGATTGTATGTAGAGGTTAGGAGAATCCTTGGGGAAACAATAGAATTTCAAGTGGCTGGTCTAATGGTACCAAGAACTAAGTTGAAGAATATAAAAGGTCAAGCTTTAGAAAAAAAGGCATGCTGATTTTTCAGTGCTTGAGGGCTAATATTTTACTTGAGTGTGTACCTTGACTATTTTCTAAAATAATTTAATTCCTATAGATTAGAATAAAAATTATATAACACATATAAATATATAATAAGACAGCTACAAATAATTAAATAGAGGTAAGAAATTATACTAGAAGAAAAAAGAACAAAGCATAATTAATAATTTAGATTATTATATGAGAAATCATTGAATTCATTTAAATAAGTTAAAAAAGATAAATTATTCAATATGTGATACTGGGACAAGTAGTTAATCATTTAGAGGGAAAAAGCTAATGCCTACATCTAATAATATTCATCAAAATTAATTCCAGGTAGATTAAAATTAAAATATAAAAAGTGAAACCATTAAAAAAAGTAAAGCTTACATAAATATATATTTGCTGTCATAGTAAAGACCCAATTACACATTTAAAAATCTTATAAAGGTTGAGTAATACAGTTGATTATTAAATATGTAACACATATACCATAATACTCATTAGCAGTTCCTTCTAGAATGTGGCTGCCAGATTTGGAAAATAAAAATACAGACTGTCCAGTTAAATTTGAATTTCAGATAAACAACAAAAATCTTTTATATATGTAAGTCCAAATATTTTACCTGACAACTGTATTTTAGGGGATGAATTGAACAGTTTTGATCTTTCTTTTTGAGCTATTTTTCAAAAATTTTTAAACTGAACATCTATTAACTTGTACATATTTGATATATAAAAGCCAAATATAACACAAAAGAGCAAATGTAGGGGTATTGGTTTGGAAAAAGGGGAAAGAACTATATAAAGACCTCTGGGCTAATAAGAATAGCCAAAATATACATGGAGTCCTAGTGCCAACTCTCTCTTCTCAACCATGATACTTGGGCAAGTCAACTTCCTCTCTTTGAACAGCAGGTTCAATGATTTTCTGAAGTTCTTTTTTACTTTATTGCTGCAGTGGCTGTCATTATTGCAAACATTTATTATTGAACACAATGTGCACTAACATAATGCTTATAGTTATTTGATTCGATAGTCACATCCCTGTGAGGTATATATTACTTCCACTTTACAATATGAGTCTAAAGATACATTAAGTAACTTGCCTAAATCCATACACAGGTACTAAAACCCAAGTGGATCAAACATCTAAGTCCATGTTTTAACTACCATGTTATACATCTTCAAATCTAAAAATCTAGTAGGCAATAAGTCATGGAATTATGAATCTTAGTTTTTTTCAATAGATTTTTAGGCATATGAAAACAATTTATTTCTTCTAAATGTAAACGTAGTCTCAAATAACCTTTCATTTGATTTACAGTTAAATTCCTATATTCAGGAAGACAACTATTTTTTTTTTTCAGCTTGTAATTACCTTAATCTACAGCTCACATTATTTGCTCAGTGCAGTAATCCCATGCCTACTCTGGGGGATTGCATTCTTAAAAAATGCCTTGGTTGGCACAATTGGGACCTTATATAAAATAAGGAGCTGGAAAAAATTTTAAATAGCATTAAATAAGTTCCAGAGGGTATGGGCCTACAAAAAGAAAAGAACAAATTCCCCGGCATTACAATTTTCTTCTGCAGAATAACCAACCACTTCCCTGAACCAACTTCAAATGTTTCAAGAAATATTGTTTCAATATAAACTGATAAAATAGATTCTCCTGTAATTTTTGTGTTATGCAGATTATAACTCTTTTAAGTTGCTGTTCATTGGTATAAAAACAATATACTTTAACATGTTCTTTAATATCTGAATGGATAAGAAATTTATAAAATTCAAAAGATACAAAAGACTAGAGTGAAAAGTTTCCGTGGAATTTCTAGCCCCAATACCCAGTTATCCTTCCCAGAGGTAACTGATGCTATTGATTTCTTGTGCATTCTTCCAGAAACATTTTTGCATATACAAGTACATACATACTTCTCTTCTTTCCTCATTTTTTACACAAATGATAACATAATAGACACTAGTCTACATATTATTTTTAAACTAAATGTCTTAGAGATTGTCCCATACGTGTATATAAAGAGCTTAATTCTTTTTTAAGGTTGCATAGTATTCTATTCTATGAATGCATTATAATTTTATTGAACTAGTGTTATGTAAATATCTGGGTAATTTCAATTTTTCCTACTACATATGATGGCTCAGGGAATAAACTGTATATGCACATCATTTCATACACATGTAAGTTTATCTATATGCTAAGATCCTAAAAGATACAACTAACAGAATTGTCCTTCACAGAGCTGGTACAAATTCAGACTCCCACAGCAGTGAATGGAGAGGTCTCTTTCCCTATGAAGAGTTATCAAACGTTTTGATGTTGGTCAATTTGACAGGTGAAAAGAGTATCTCAGTGTAGTTTTAATGGTATTTTCAATATTATAAGTAGGGTTTTCATGTTTAAGAGTAGTATATTTATTCCATTTTATGAAAACAAGTTTGCTCATAACCTTTGTCCATTTTCCCACTGTGCTACTGGGTTTTTTTTCCCTTATTGATCTGTGGGAAAATTTGCTCTTTATTATGAGTTGCAAATATTTCCCCTAGACTGCATTGTTTAAAACAGTTTTTTTTAATGGAAACTTTTGTCACAAAGAAACTCTTTGTCATGTGGATTTATGTATCTTTTATACCTTTGGGTGATTTTGTTGTTGTTGGGTTTTTTTGGTCATATATGAAAGGTCTTCCTATTAGAATTTTATGGTTTCACTTTTTACATTTACACTTCTAATCCATTTGGAATTTATTTTAATATAAGGAACGAGATTTAGATTCAACTATATTTCATTTTGGATGGTACCCTGTATTTTATTTGCTATTCTTTGATATGTGCAATTTTGGAAAAATTTATATTTTCACAAATTATCCAGCTACTTATTGACATTTCTCTGGGTCTGTTTTTTTGCTCCACCATATCAAGAGAAAAGAGCATAAATAAATCTTTCTATGTATGTTTTTAAAGTAGCAACCAATCTGTCTATAGGAAAAGAAAGCAAATAATCTCTAGTTAAGAGGAATGAGTGAGCCGGGCTCAGTGGCTCAGCCTATAATCCTGCGCCTTGGGAGGCTGAGGTGAGTGGATTGCCTGAGCCCGCGGGTTCGAGAACCGCCAGGGCAACTCGGCGAGACCTCATCTCAACAATAAATAAAAAATCAGCCGGGCTCCGCGCCTGTAGTTCCAGCTACTTGGAAGGCTGAGGCGGAAGGATCGCCGGAGCCCAGCAGGTCAAGGTCAAGTTGAGTTGAGACTCCAACTCAAAAAAAAAACAAGGAATGAGTGGAATAATTACACATATGTAAAGAGATTCCAGATTTTTAAATTTTAGTACATACATTTTAAAAATGCATAAAAATTGAGTTATCAAAAATATATTTAGCCAAACTATAGCTAGCAGAATTGCTGTAATTTAAATTATGTGGTTTATAGATACTATGTAGTTTATATATACTATAGTTTATAAGTAAACCAAAATATGTTGTGATGTCACTTGTATTGTGTATGAGTTTTTTTTAAGAGACAGAGTCTTGCTCTGTCACCCAGGCTGGAGTACAGTAGCATGGTCATAGCTCACTGTAGCCTCCAACACCTGGACTCAAGTGATTCTCCTGCGTCAGCCTCCTGAGAGACTGGGATTACAGGTGCGCACCACCACACCCAGCTAATATTTTTATTTTTTGTAGAGACAGGGTCTCACTATATTGACGAGGCTATACTTGGAATGCTTCAGTAAAGAAAATTCCACAGTCAGGTGCAGTGGCTCAAGCCTGTAATCCCAGCACTTTCGGAGGCCAAGGCGAGAGGATTGCCTAAGCCCAGGGGTTCGAGACCAGCCTGAGCAACTTGGTGAGACCTCGTCTCTACAATAAATCAAAAAATTAGCCAGGCATGGTAGCGCATGCCTGTAGTTCTGGCTACTTGGAAGGCTGAAGCAGAAGGGCCTGAGCCCAGGAGGTCAACGCTGGGGTAGTCGTGAGCATGCCACTGCACTCCAGCCTGGGCAACCAAGTGAGACTCCAACTCAAAAAAAAAAAGATTCTAAAACATGATATCAAGTAGATGGAGAATTAAAAGCACAAACTGCAGACATCAGATGATTTCTGTGAAAATGAGATATCTATTCAATTGTTTTACCTAAGCTAAAACACAGAGAAATTTATTTTAAAGTCCCTGAAATATAGTTAAAATACAAATAAGACAAAGCTGATTAAAATCTAAAAGACTGATTAGAACAAGATACAAGCCTAAAGGGGTAAAGCATTCTATTGTGAACAAGACAGAAACCACAAATATTTGTTAAATGAAGGAAGAAACAGTCTTATCTTCATGTGATTTCTTTAAATTCACTATACAAATATTCAAAAATCAATTCTACAAAATATATTTTACAAACATACAAAAGTCAATTTCAGTATAATTAGGAAGTAAAATAAGAAAGATACCTTAATAACTCACTTACTACAGCTGCTTAAATTTAACATGTAGAAATCAATGACAGTGATCATATTATCATTATTATTGATAGAAGCATTAAAATGTATGAAAAGTTAATCATGTTAGATAAGTCAATAAATTTAAATGAAAATCCTTATGTCTTATAAGAGTTGCCTGCTTTATGTTAACTTGCAATTCTGGACATTCCAAATTAAACATATTAATTGTCTAGTAAGTAATAAAATGATTACAACATTTTGAGAGCTATTTGCCAGTTACTACCATTTTGCTTGTAATTACTTAATTTAATCCCCATAATCCTCTAAAATAGGTTCTATTATTTCCACAATTTTATATGAGAACTAAAATAGAGGTTTAGATACTTCCCTAAAGTCACATAATTAATTACTAAGTAGCACCATTAGTCTTATTTCATAGCTTATGCCCTTAAGCACGATGTTACACTTCATCACAAATGTAGTTTCAAAAAACAACTGGCCCGGCTCAGTAGCTCAGTCTGTAATCCAAACATTTTGGGAAGCTGAGGTGAGTGGATTGTCTGAGTACACAGGTTCGAGACCAGTCCAGGCAACTTGGCAAGACATCATCTCTACAATAAAAAAAAAAAATTAGCCAGCATAGTAGCGCACGCTTGTAGTCCTGCTACTTGGAAGGCTGAGATGGAACGATTGCCAGAGCCCAACAGGTCAGCGCTGGGGTGGCCGTGAGCGTGCCACTGCACTCTAGCCTGGGCAACCGAGTGAGACATCAACTCAAAAAAAAAAAAAAAAAATCTATGTGAGATAATCTGAGAATTTTAGGATTGCTCAACTAAATACAAACTGTACTCAACTCAGAGTAAAACAGTTGTTTTTTTCCTTTAAAAAAAAACTTCATAGCCAGGCTCAGTGGCTCAGCCTGTAAACCCGCGCCTTTGGGAGGCTGAGGTGAGTGGAATGCCTGAGCCCACGGGTTCGAGACCTGCCTGGGCAGTGAGACCTCATCTCTACAATA
>NW_007245857.1:401902-434049 GCF_000164805.1 Carlito syrichta | reverse complement strand
GCAGAAGGTTGAGGCGGAAGGATCGCCGGAACCCAGCAGGTTGAGGCTGCGGTGGCCGGGAGCGGCCACTGCACTCCAGTCTGGGCGACAGAGTGAGACTCCAACTCAAAAAAAAAACCCAAAAAACTTTATATATTGTTATTTTTAATAGAAACAAGGTCTCACTATATTGCTCAGGCTGGACTTGAACTTCTGGACTCAAGCAACCCTCCCACCACCAAGTGCTAGGATTACAGACATAAGCTACCTCACCAAGCAGTACTTATTTTTAAAACCAAAATTATTTCCTCAAGAGACTGGTATTCAGTAATCACACTTAAATTGTGCTTTCTGGTAATTCAAATGTGTTAAACATTGATATGAAACAGGATAATTAGTACCTCAATTAAGTTATGGAAGAATTAACCCAGAAATTAAAATAAGCACCTAAAATCTTTCCTGGTATTCAAAAACACATATGTTATATCCAGGGTTCCATGTAAAGCAAAAAAAAAATTAACTGTTTCAATGTATTACTACAATAATTTAATTTCCAAAATACAGCTTATGATAGAAAATGCAATAGAAGTTAATTTTTTAAAAACTCAACTGAACACAATTAAAAACTACTGAAGTCATAAGCACCTTAGGATCTATGCTGGTTTTCCTTATAAAAGAGAACATACAAAAACATATATAAGTGTGTGTGTGTGTGTGTGTGTGTGTGTGTGTGTGTGTGTGTGTATAACATTAACATGTTAGCCTTATAAATACTGCTTCCACTTATCCAAAAGTGCAATTCAAGCTTCTTTTCTTACTTTCCGTCTTTCAGGTCCACTGAATGCAACACGCCTTGCTTCTTCTACAGTCTCACAAACAAGGCCATTTCCACATACAAACTGAATCACTTTCTTCAACTGAGGAAACTGAGTCTTTATGACATCAATCACCATTTTACAGCCTTTAATCTCCCTTAATCTTTCATTGATTGGCTTGATCTAAAAGGTTTTAAAAACACTTAATATATTAGATACATTAAAATAAAAACCCAATGTTCATTACATTCTTTTCCACAAAACATACATAAGCATGACAGCAGAAGATTAACAGTACATACTTATATACAATAAAAGCTTGACAAGAACATGATAAACTATATCCCATTATTGGTTCATGTACTATTTTTTAAAATTCATCAAAATCCAGAAGATACAATTTCCAGATTCAACTCTTTCACAAACTAGTTGGAACAAAATAATGCATGAAAAGTGTTCTAAGTTTTCGAAATCATAAAATATAGTGGAAAATAATACCCATTTAGATATGTGTCAAAAGAATAGCACAACACTATTAAACTTAAAAAAACTACTTTAGGCTTAATTGATCAGGAAAGCCTTCAGACCTTCTTAGATATGACTTTTAGGCTGGGTCTACAAATATGTTTTTTAAAGTGTCTGTAATGTATTACTAAAAAACCAGCAAATATGATCTCACTTTTATAAAACAAAGCAAAACAAAGTAGAAACCTTATATACAATCAAAAATATATATTCAAGTATACACTTGAGAATATATAAGTATGTAAACTGAGTATATGCAAGCAATCTAAAATAGCCACTATTAAGGAATAGGGCATTTCAAAGACCTTAGGAGCATTCTCTTTATATCTGATACACTTCTGTGTAAGATTTCTTAAAAAAATAAGTTTGCCTTGAAAAATCTCAAGCGTGATATAAGTAAAACAGAATTTTAACAGGCAGATGAATTGGAGTAAGAAGTTTTAGTGGGCAGAAGGTATAAGCAAAAGTATCGAAGTACAAAAGGCAGGATTATTAGTAATACTAGTCAATATTTACTGAGCCCCTCCCTATGCAGGCACTATCCCTGGTGCTTTAAATGTAACAATTCCTTGCCATAATCCAATAACGTGAAGACTAATTCCTTCATTTCATAGATGAAAAAAAACTGAAGCTCAGAAAAATTAAGAACAAATTATTGAGAGTTAATTAGAGGTAGGACTGAGATTCAAAATCAGGGCAGTCCAACTCTAAGGCACGTACTCTTAACCACTATGCACACTGCCTGCAATTCAGGGACCTGACTACTGGAACAAATCGAATGTTTTCTTTAGCAGGCAATAGAAAAAATTACTGGAGCATATCAATCATGCTATGTCAGAGTGCCTACTTCAGGAATTTAGACTCAGGTTATGCTAAGATGTCTTAATATATATCTTAAGGTTCAAAATTTAGCCTCCTTTACCAAGAGCTAATACATTGGATAAAATATTTACAATCAAAACTGAGCTGGCATTTCACCAATAGACCATACATCATGTTCATCTCCTATACTTTGCTACAGAACGAGATATATTGCTGGCTAGTAGGCAAAATGGTGCGCTGCTATAACAATGGAATAAAAATTACCAAGGTAGAATTATTAAAAAGTGATTAGGAAGACATGATACAATGCCAAGAAAGATAGTAGCCACTAGATATTATTCTTTGCCTGCCAATACATTTAACACCACCCATTTGAATGACTGGCTAACTGGCTACAAGCTACAGGTTTTTTTCAACTTCTACCATAGTTAGAGGCAATAAAAACATACTTTAACAGATGATATTTTATCACTACTAAATATTAGACATTACAAATTTCTTACATCAAGGTAATCTAGAGCAAGGAATGTCTCAGGTTCAGCTCTTTCCTCCTTCAGAAAACGAATACAATCTCTTGCTACCTTTTCAGAGGCTACAACAATGGCAACCATGTACCGGCCAAAAAGTTTAGTCACAGCCAGCTGGTATTTCTTATGAATAGGATGACACAGGTCAAGCAGTCTTCCAAACTTAGCAGGTTTAAAAAAAAGAAAGAAGAATAAATACATTAGGGAGGAACATAGAATTCACTGTTTTCTAATGTAACAAAGTAGCATAGACAAAAACTAATCTAATAAAGTTATATACATCATTATTTAATAGAGCTTCATTCAAACAGACTTCAGCTTCATTACAAAATGTTCACTTAGCTATATCACAATTCATTTAAGAAAAGAGTAATGAAAAGACCAACTTTACCAAAGTATTAAAATATTTTATAAAACCACAATAAATAATATTGATTCCATTTCCTTACCTATTAAGCAAGAATCTATAAGCCATCTACTATATACAGATACTGAGTTAGACGCTGGATAAACATTAATGAACTAAACAGACACAGGTCAAGCAGTCTTCCAAACTTAGTAGGTTTAAAAAAAGGAGAAAAGAATAAATACAGACCTCACAGAATTTTCAATCTAGTAAGAAAGACATAAATAATCAATAATCACACATATGTATAAAATAAAGTTAGACACTGGGACAAAGCACAGAGTACTCTAAGAATACATAACAGGGATCAGCTTGGCATAAGAAGTCAGGGAAAGCTTCTCATGAAGAAGTGTTATTAGAGCTAAAATGTGAAAAATGGTCAATAATTAATTAGAATGAGGTTCAAAAACTTTACTAGAAAATGTCTGAATGTCAACCATCCTATATCAATGATCTCTAAGTAGTGAAAGATAATTTTATATCTTTGGGCTCCTTCTTCCATTTATTAGGTTCTATATCAGGAATACCATTTTCTTTTGATAGGTCATGATTGTCTTTCATAATTACCTTTGCTCTAATTGTTTAAATCCATCTTTTTCTTTTCCATTCACTAATGATTATCTCAAGTCTTTCTTCTGGGACAATAATTTGATTTTCAATTGTGTAACCCATTACTTGCTACTATTTCTTTTTTAAAAGCTACAGGGAGTCACTACGTTGCTAGGCTGTTCCCAAGCTCCTAGGCTCAAGCAATCCTCCCGCATCAGTCCCCTGAGGAACTGGGGAATATAGACATATACCACAATCATGCCTGACAGCTACTTCTAATTTATTAGTTTATTTGTTAGTGTATGTTATTTATTAATTATATGCTAACTATTCAGTAATAATATTTGCTCTTGATTTGTTTTCTTAGCTCTGCATTTCCCTTTTCATCTTATTGTTTTATCTCATATTTGAATTTGGTATTATAAATTAAGCTAACAAATTGTTCAGAGCACAAAACACTTATAGGGAATTCTGTCCTATAACCTTATAGACTGGAATCTTTGATTTCTAAATGTTTTTAAATACTTTCTTTCTTTTTCTTTATTATTTTTATGTACCTATAGCTGCCATAGTGCTTCTTTTCACTTTGCTTATGCTTAATATAGGTAGCTCTGTTCAGACCTTTTATTTGCTGTGGCAGATCACTTTATTTTTATTTTAGTTTCACAGGGCACATGTGCTTGCTAATTGTTACATGGGTTTATTGTGTCATGATGGGGGTTGGGATTTTCTAGTGTTCCCATCACCCAAATATTGAACACTATACTCAATAGGTAATTTTCCCTTTTATTATTATTATTATTATGTATTGTAGAGATGAGGTCTTGCTATGTTTTCCAGACTGGTCTTGAACTCCTGGGCTCCAGCAATTCTCTCACCTCAGCCTCTTAAAGTGCTGAGGCATGAGGCATGAGCCATTATGCCTGGCCCCAATAGGTAATGTTTAAATCCTCACTTCTCTCTCATTCATCCTTCTCTTGGAGTCACAGGCAAGGACACAACAAAAAAAGAAAACTATAGGCAAATATCCCTGATGAACATAGATGCAAAAATTCTCAACAAAATACTCACAGACTGAATCCAACAGCACATCAAAAAGATAATTCATCATGATCAAGAGGGCTTTATTCCAGGGATGCAAGGATGGTTCGACACATGAAAATCAGTAAACATGATTCACAATATAAACAGAACTAAGAACAAAAACCATATGATCATCTCAAAAGATGCATAAAAAGCATTTGATAAAACCCAACATCCTTTCATGATAAAAACCCTCAACAACTAGGGACAGAGGGAACATACCTCAAAATAATAAGAGCCATATATGACAAACCCACAGCCAACTAACTAAATGGGAAAAAGTTGAAAGCATTTCCGCTAAGAACTGAAACACGACAAAGATGTCCATTCTCACCATTCCTATTCAACATATACTGTAAGTCCTAGCAATCAGGCAAAAGAAAGAAAGAAAAACAAAGAGAAAGAGCAATCCGGTGATTTTCATTCAAATTGGAAAAGAGGAAGTCAAACTGTTTGTTGACTTCATGACTATATACCTAGAAAATCCTAAAGCCTCCTCCAGAAGACTCCTAGACTGGATAGGATAAGCAACTTCAGTAAAGTCTCAGGATACAAATTAGTGTACAGAAATCAGTAGCATTTCTATATACTAGCAATTTCAAGTTGAGAACCATATTAAGAAATAATCCCATTTACAATAGCTACAAATACCTAGGAATATATTTAACCAAGGAGGTAAAAGAGCTCTACAAGGAAAAACTACAAAACACCGATGACAGAAATTATAGACAACACAGACAAATTTAAAAAATCCCATGCCCACAAGTTGGAAGGATCAATATCATTAAAATGACCATATTGCCCAAAGCAATCTATAGATTCAATGCAATTCCTATCAAATTATCAAATTATGTTTCAAGGAATTAGAAAAAACAATCCTAAAGTTCATATGGAACCAAAAATAGAAAAAGACTGAATAGCCAAAACACTCCTAAAAAAAAAGAAAAAAGTCGAAGATATATTGTCTGACATCAAATTATACTACAAGACTATAGTAACTCTCCTGGATATCGACCCAGGCAAAAAATGTATGAGGAAGACCCCAAAAGCAAATGTAACAAAAACAAAAATCAACAAATAGGACCAAACTTCACATGGATGCAGCCTACTTTTGTAATTAATCCTCACTTGTTCCCCACATCTTTATAATAAAATAAAATTTAATATAACAAACAAACAAAAAAAACCCCAAATTCAGAAGAGAACAACTCAGGTATTCAAACTGTATTAAAAAGCCTAACCTGAACTCTCACTTGATTTTTTTTCTTGATTCCCTTTCTCACAGAACTGAGATGGTTAGCTCCTCTGAGCAATAGTTGATGGATTTTCTATCCATTTTCCTATCACCTAAGGCCTTGGATGGTAGGGGCAAGTGAGAGTTCAACTAAGGCTTTTTAATGCAGTTTTTTTGAATACTTGAGTTCTTCTCTTCTAGTTTTTGTTTGTTTTGTTATATTAAATTTTATTTTATTGTAAAGATGTGGAGTACAAGTGAGGATTAATTACATAAGTAGGTGACGTGCATGTGAAGTTTGGGCTTCTAACTGGCCCGCGCTCTCCCTGCTAGTGGACCAGGCACCCTTTGTGTTGCCCCCTACTCTCCTCCTTTCCTCCCCTAACCGATTCCTTCTTTGTGCTAATGTGACTAATGTTCAGGCTCCACTTATTAGTGAGAACATGCAGTTTTTAGTTTTTTGTTTCTGTATAAATCACTTATGCAGAACCATGGTCTCCAACTCCATCCAATTTGCTGAAAAGTTAATGATTTAGTTCTTTTAGGAATTGCCACACTGCTTTCTACAGAGGCTGACCTAGCTTGCATGCCTACCAACAGTGTAGAAGCATTCCCTTTTCTCTACACTCGCACCAGCATCTGTTGTTGTTGTTGTTGTTTTTTGACATTAATGATCTGCTGTTTTTTGATTAATGACATTACTGGAATTAAGTGGTATCTCAGTTTAGTTTTGATTTGCATTTCTCTGATGATTAGTCAGGTTGAGCATTTTTTTCATGTGTCTATTGGCTGCTTGTATGTCATCTTTTAAAAAATGTCTGTTCATGTCCTTTGCCCATTTTTTTAATGGTTTTTTCCCCCCTTTCATTTGAGTTCCTTGCAGATTCTGGATGTTAGGACTTTGTCAAATGCATAATTTGCAAATATTTTTTCCCATTCTGTGGGTTGTCTCTTTACTCTCTTGATGATTTCTTTTACTGTGCAAAAGCTTTCCAGTTTGATGAGGTCCCACTTGTCTATATTAGCTTTTACAGCATTTGCTTCTGGGGACTTGGTCAAGAATTTGTTGCCTATTCTGATGTGCATAAGAGTGTTTTCTACATTGTCTTCTAGGATTCTTATAGTTTGAGGGGTTTTTGTTTTAGAGACAGAATCTTACTCTGTTGCCCAGGCTGGAGTGAAGTGGTACGATCATAGCTCACTATATCCTTGAATGCCTAGGCTCAAGCAGACCTCCCATCTCAGCCTCCTAAGCAGCTAAAACTATAGGCACATAACACCATGCCCTACCTCTTCTGAGTTTTTAGCTAATATTCTATACCAAGGTTCAACTGTCTTTTGTTGGAGGATGACAAATCCCATCCTACAAAGAAGGCTCAAAATGGCCTCTCAATTTAATAAGGAGCCCTAGAGTCTTCACTTCCATCAGAGGGCATTAGAAGTTCATGTTCCCTGATGCACCAGTTTTTTAATCTGACTCCCTTCAGCTAGAAGAACAGGAAACATGACTGGGCTCAGTGGCTCAGTCTATAATCCCAGCACTTTGGGAGGCCAAGGCGAGTAGACTGCCTAAGCCTGCAGGTTCGAGACCAGTCTGGGAAAATTGGCGAGATCTCATCTCTACAATAAAAACAAACAAACAAAAAAGAAGAACAGGAAACAAACACATATGAGTTTGCTTCTTGCTAGATTAAGGAATACTAAGTGAGAATTCTCAGGAATTAGTCATTATCAGTTCGGCTTTTGTGGAGTTAAGAACAGGCAATGCGATATTTCAATATATGTGTATAATACATACATATTATATATAATATGTATATTAATTCTGGACTGTCACCATTTTCTGAGATTTATAACATTAGATTGTTGAATTTTTTTTAAAAATTAGTTTTTGTCATTTTGATGGGAATTGGGAGAATGAGATTCTGTGATCCAGGCTTACTCCTCTGTCATTATTCAGAAGTCAAAAAACAACATTTAAGAGTCAGAATGCCAGCCGGGCTTGGTGGCTCAGCCTGTAATCCCACGCCTTGGGAGGCTGAGGTGAGTGAATTGCCTGAGCCCGTGGGTTCGAGACCCGCCTGGGCAATTTGGTGAAACCTCATCTCTACAATAAATAAAAAAATAAGCTCGGTGTGGTAGTGCACGCCTGTAGTTCCAGCTACTTGGAAGGCTGAGGCGGAAGGATTGCCGGAGCCCAGCAGGTCGAGGCTGCGGTGGCCGGGAGCAGCCACTGCACTCCAGTCTGGGCGACAGAGTGAGACTCCAACTTAAAAAAAAAAAAAGAGTCAGAATGCCAAAACACACACTATAAAGGAGATAAAGGCGGGTAACCAGAAGTAGGAGGAAAACCACAAGAGTACAATATCATGGAGGCCATGGTAGGTGTTTCAAAATAGCGTTAAGTGGTTACCAGTGACAACAGTTGAAAATAGGCCATCATAAAATAAGAATTATGCAGTATACACTGATGTTAGTGACAAGTGAGTCAGATGTTAGACCCCTGATACCAAAGGAAATAATCCTGTGAGGCCAACAACACCCCAAGCAACAGGTGATAACATTGTATTTTAGCTAGTGAAAAACACCAGCAATAATGGATGCACAGTCAGAGTTACAGAATAAAAATATGTTAACATTTGCTGAAAAAATATTTTTAAAACATACAGAAACCAAGAACATGAGGTTTGGGGCTATGTGTCTGGGAGGTTCAGACTACTTCATGGCACCCAAGTCACTCCTTTGGGGCTACTGACCACAACTTGGTATTTTCTGGGTTCTGTGTTCATGTCAATGTTTCTCCTCAAAATTGCTTATCTATAGATACTACTGAAAGTTATTTACATTACCCTAAATATTTACTGTTCTATTATGAATATAAATAGTCAAACGTAAAACTTAAAGATTTCCAAAATAATTTTGTTTCTTAATGATGGCAATATTTCTTTTTTTTTTTTTTTTGAGTTGGAGTCTCACTCTGTCACCCAGACTGGAGTGCAGTGGCCGCTCCCGGCCACCGCAGCCTCGACCTGCTGGGTTCCGGCGATCCTTCCACCTCAGCCTTCCAAGTAGCTGGAAATACAGGCGCGTGCTATCATGCCCGGCTGATTTTTTGATTTATTGTAGAGATGAGGTCTCACCAAGTTGCCCAGGTGGGTCTCAAACCTGCAGGCTCAGGCAATCCACTCACCTCAGCCTCCCAAGGCGCGGGATTACAGGCTGAGCCAACGAGCCTGGCAATAATGGCAATATTTCTAATCCCAAATAAGAAGATAGTGTTTTCACCAAACAGGAAATCTTAGCTTTTTTGTTTTAATTAACTATTCGTTCTATTTACCACAGAATCTGGGAACAATCTTTTAAGGTGTTCCAGAACCTCTGCTCTCTTTTGCTGACATTTGCCCTCATGATGATCAAGTCCAGCATTTTGTAATTCATTTCCGATACGATTCAATTCTTCATTAACTTCAGACATTCTTGATTTTGTTTTTTCAATTTCATCCACTAGGGTTTCCTCTTGCTGTTTTTTTTCTTTCAAGCAGTCCCTACATAATAACAACAAATTATATAGCAAAAAGAAAAATTAAGATAGGTACAATGTATTCTTGTCTGGCACTGCAGGGGAATGTAGTGCTCTATCAGTCATTTCTTTAAAAATGAATATCCTTTAAGATAAAAAATACAACAAACCTAACACCAAACATAGGAAAAAGAAATTTTGATACTTCTTTGTTGATTTGAGAGATACATATTTCTGAATAGTGAAAAAATAAGGATAGACCACTATAACCAGAACAATAACCGTACACTTAATAATAAGGAAATGCTGATTAAAAAGAAACCTTTAGTTGTAGAATACTTAGATTGTATTAGCATTCATGACATAACTCATTGCTTTTATTATAAAATATAAATACCAAAGGGAGTTTAAATTTCACCACTGTTACAAATTTATATTTTTAAAATCTAAGTATTTTATTTATTATGCAGTTAACTATAATCTTTAATGATATACAATAAAATGAAAAATAATGGAGGAGTAAAAACATTATAACACAGTCGAAACATTCATTTGATGTGCAGAAATGCATCCAGCTTTTGAGATATAAGAAAGCTACAAGAAATTGTTTTTACTCTACCTACATGCATGTCTTTGTATACTCCTCCAACTTCTCTATTCGTTTTTTATGCTCTTCTATTTGTTCTTTTACTTGTTTTAGATTTCCCTAAAAAAAGAAATAAAACCTAAGATCAATTACAGCCAATTTCAAACCAACAAAATTACATATCCAGGACTTACTATAATATCATAAGCTGTTATAAGTTTAAATATGTCAAATATAACTGTATTAAATATATATATGTACTATTTCTTTTCCTTAGAGACAGAGTCTTGCTCTGTCGCCCAGGCTGGAGTGCAGTGGCATAATTATAGCTCACTGCAGCCTCTAACTCCTTAGCCTCAAGGGACCCTCATGCTTAGCCTTCCTAGTAGCTAAGACTATAGGCACACATTACCAGGCCCAGACAATTGTTAAATTTTTGGTAGAGACAGGGTCTCACTATGTTGCCAAGGCTTGTCTTGAACTTCTGGCCTCAAGCGATCCTCCCACCTTGGCTTCCCGAAGCGCTAGCATGAGCCACCACACCCAACTTGTTTTTGTTTGTTTTTTAGAGAAACAGGCTCACTTTGGCAGGCAGGCTGGAGTGCAGTGGCACGATCATAACTAACTGTAACCTCAAACGTCTGTGCTCAAATGATCCTCCCACCTCAGCCTCCCCAGTACCAAGGATGACAGTTTGCATGATACCACACTTCCTAAATTTTTAACTTTTTGTAGAGATGGAGTCTCACTATGTTGCCCAGGGTGATTTTGAACTCCTGACCTCAAGTAATCCTCCTACCTCAGCCTCTCAAAGTGTTGGGATTACAGGTGTGAGCCACTACACCCAGCCTATATGAAAGTATGACAGCAAATTTTAATTTTGAAAAGGCAGTCTAGTACAGAGCACTGAAGTTACAAAGATCTGGGTTCAATCCTGCCTTGCTAGATATTTGATCTCTAGTGATTTCACTCTGGTAACTTCAAACTTCAAAGGGGTTACTTTCAAATATCTATACATATCTTATCTGTCCTGAAGCTAGCGCATTCAACAAATATTTATTCACTGGCTCTCATGTGATAGGAACTAGAGCTACAATAATAAGCAGGAGAGAATCTCCGCTCTTAAGGACTAATGTCTTGAGACAAGTAATTACAGTAGAATGGTTCAGTGTTACAATAATATAGGAAACTATGGGTCAACTAATAGGCTTGTGAGGGGAGGATTTCACAAAAGGCTTACTCTAATCATTTTACCATTAAATTCAAATATTGTAGTGGTCTCCAATTGGTTTCATGTCTTTAACTTTTCTCTCACTTAATTCATCCTGTATACTACAGAAAAGTAATCTCTTAATCCACTACTAAATGATCTAAAACCAGGAGTGTATGAAAGCAAAAACACAATTCTTTTTCAGTATATAACACACAAAAAAGAAGAAATATCACAGTTTTCAAGTGGAAAAGTATAAACAGGATCAGTGCATTGGTTTAAGCCTATAATCCCAGTACTTTGTGAGGCCAAGATAGAAGCCAGGAGTTGCTTGAAGCCAGGAGTTCAAGACCAAACTGAGCAAAATAGCAAGACAAAAAAAAAAAAAAATGAAAAATGAACCAGGTGTAGTGGTGCACACCTGTAGTCCCAGCTACTTGAGAGGCTGAGGTGGGAGGATCACTTGAGCCCAGGAGCTTGAGGCTACAGGGAACTATGATCATGCCACTGCACTCCAGCCTGGGTGACAGAGTGAAACCCTGTCTCAAAAAAAAAAAAAAGGATATGAACATATATCATCAAGGCAATTGTCTGGTTTTACTCACTTATTACATAAATTATCTGAACAGACATATACAGTGTTAGATGCCAGAGTTATAAAAATGAGTTACACACAGTTTCTTTTCTGAAGGAATTTACACATATTGAAATTAGAGTCCCGTTTTGAAATTGTATTTATCTCACTCAAGAATTTCACTCAGAGAGGAAGAAATGAGATTCCTTAAGGTAGAGTACCAAGTTCAGTCAACTGGGAACTGCCTTCAGTCAACTGCCTCTGTGCCTTTGCTCTGACCATTCCCAGAGCCTGTATAATACCAGAGGAGTCCCTTAAAGTTATTACTTTAACATGTCTGATGGGTCTCTTAGGAGTTACTACCTAAAGGCTTAGAACAAATTTCAGACATGGCTTAGAGTGAAGAATAGGTTTTACTGGAAAAAGTGTAAAAAGCCAGTGTCAACCAGAGAAGAGAATGTACAGGTCCCTTTTTCCACTCACCATCCCACAGAGGTATGTAAGGGCCTGGGTATTCTACTGGACACGTGAAATAATCAGACTGCCTTGGTATCAAGCATTCTGGATTTGAGATGCAGGCTAATCATGCTAGTTGTATGGGAAAACCAACTATTGTCCAAGCACCAGAGACCTTGGAAGCTGTCTGTCTGTAAAGGAGGGAACCCTGTGGGAAGCTGAGTTTGAGTGCAGGTCTTCATTTCTCTGCACCTTGACATGCTATTTTTCTTTTCTTTTTCTTTTTTGTATTCAAAAGACAATAGCAATTCAATCAACACTTGTTGACATCATCTAAGTGCAAGTTTGATAATGGACACAATTAGAATTTTGTCTTCAAGAAGCTTCCAGTCTATTAGAGAGCTGTACCAATTGTAATTTTTATGCAATATGATGAAAGCCCTTAGACAGAGACAGATTAAGAACATGGGTAGTTAAATGAGGATGAAAATTATTTTTGGCTCTTTTTTGGAGATGAAGTAGAAAGAAAAGGAGGGCCAGGGAAGGCTTTGTGTGGGTAACTACAGAATTTAACATGTAAATATGTATAGATTGTTCTTGGAGATGAAGTAGAAAGAAAAGGAGGGCCAGGGAAGGCTTTGTGTGGGTAACTACAGAATTTAACATGTAAATATGTATAGATTGTTCCAAAAAGAAATTAGCATGCACAAAGGCAAATGTGCACAATGTGTATTTTCAGAAATCAGTATATAATTTTACAATATTATACAAATTATAAAATTATATAAATGTTTTAAACTTAATTCCTGCTATGTTACTTTGCTTTTCTCCTTGGACAAAATGCACTCTTCTACTCACAGAACTATCATATATTATGCCTTTAATATTTGTATCTTTATCTGCTAAATCACAAAATGACTAAAATGAGACAACAGAATGTAACAGTTAAGGAGATTCATTCTGGAGACAAAGTGTTTGAATCAAATCCTATTTCTTCAATTTATAGTAATAACTTAGCCAAGTGAACTTAATCATCTCGTGTTTTGACTTCCCTCATCTATGAAATAAATTAATTCAGCAAATATTTACTGACTATCTGTTCTGGATAAGAAACTATTTTAGATGATCAGGATGCATCAGTGAAAAAAAAATACCTCTGCTCTTGTAGAATTTACATTCTAGAGGAGGAAGGTAGACAAATATAAAAAGCAAATTAAATAGTATGTTAGGTGAGTAATGCTATGAAAAGAACAGAGCCAGGGAAAGGAGAGCAGAAGTACAGTGGGAACTACTGGGAAGGCTAGGCATCACTGAGAAGGCAATATTTGAGCAAAGACTTGCAGGAACTGAGGGAGTTAAAAATGAAGCAATGTAAGAAAATCATACTCCAGACAAAGGAATAACCAGTGCAAAGTCTCTCAGGCAGAAAAGTCTGATATGTTCCAGACTAGTACAGATAGATCACAGAGAACAAGAGGGAGAACAGAAGAGAAGGTAGGACATAATTGAGCCACTGCACTACAATCTGGTTCACAGAGAGACCCTGACTTCAAAAAACAACACACACACACACACACACACACACACACACACACACACACACACACACACACACACACGAGAAGGTATGAGAGGTAAATGGAGACAGGAAGGGAGAGCAGATGAAGTAGGTCTATATAAGCCATTTAAGGACTTTGACTTAAACTCTATGTGTGTTGGGGAACCACTGGAGAACTTTTTAAAAAAACAAGTTTCATTATTTGACATAGATAGTAAAAACATCACTTTGCCTGCTGTGCTGACTACTTTGAAGAAGTCAAAAGCAGAAGCAGATAAACATAGTAGGCTACTATGTTGATCTGGACCCCCAAAAGATGATGATTTGGACCAGGTAGCAGTAGAAATGAAGAGAAGTGATCAAAGTTTTGGTGTAATATGAAGGTGAAGCAAACATAGACTCCACGTTTCTGGTCTGAGAAATGAGTAAGAATGAACTGTCATCACTTGATAGAAAAGACTATATGTGAAGCATATATGGGTGGAAATATCTGAAGTTCAGTTTCAGATTTAAGATATCTTTTGGATTTAACATCCAAAATGGATATATGAAGTTGGAATTTAGAGGGTCTGAACTAGAAATACAAATCTGGGAGTCATCAGCAGATGGTATTTAAAACTATATGACTACAGATCACCAAGGCAATGAATGTAGATATGAGCAATGAATGTAGATAAGAGGGAAAAAAACAGGATGAGAAGATAATAAGACACACCTTGTTTTATTGTGCTTCATTTTATTGCACTTCACAAATACTGCTTTTTTTTTTTTTTTTTTTACAAATTGAAGGTTTGTGGCAACCCTGCACAAAGCAATTCTATCTGCACTATTTTTCCAACAGTATGTGCTCACTTTGTGTCTCTGTGTCACATTTTGGTAATTCTAGCAATATTTCAACTTTTTCATTATTATTTTACCTGTTATGGTGATCTGTTTTCGGTGAACTTTGATGTTACTGTTGTAATTCTTTTGGGGCACCATGAAAAGATTCCTTATAAGATGGCGAACTTAATAAATGTTGTGGTATTCTGACTGCTCCACTCAACCAACTGCTCCCCTATCTCTCTCCCTCTTCTCAGACCTCGCTGTTCTCTAAGACACAAAAGTATTGAAGTTAGGCCAACTAATAACCCTACAATGGCCTCTAAGTGTTCAAGTAAAAGGATGAGTCACATGTCTATCACGTTAAATAAAAAGCTAGAAATAAGTAAGCTTAGTGAGAAAGGCATGTTGAAAGCTGAGACAGGACTCTTATGCCAAACAATCAAGTTATGAATGTAAAGAAAAAGTTGTTGAAATAAATTAAAAGTGTGATTCCAGTAAACACAGAATGATAAGAAAACAGAAAAGCTAGATGTTAACATAGAGAAAGTTTTAGTGTTCTGGGTAGAAGATCAAACCAGCCACAACATTCCCTTAAGCCAGAATGATGCCTTTTTGGCATCAGGGACCAGTTTCATGAAAGACAACTTTTCCACTGATGTGGGGGCAGGAGGGACACAGAGATGGTTTCATGATGACTTAAGTGCACAACATTTATTGTGCACTTTACTAGCTCACCTGCCACTCACCTCCTGCTGTGCCGCCCAGTTCCTAAGAGGCCATGGGCCAGTATTGGTTTATGGCCTTGGGGTTTGGGGACCTCTGCCTTAAGCCAAAGCCTAATCCAGTGCAAGGCTCTAATTCTTCAATTCTATGAAGGCTGAGAGAGGCAAAGAAGTTGCAAAAGAAAAGTTTGAAGCTAGCAGAGGTTAGTTCATGAGGCTTAAGTAAAAAAGCTATTTCCATAATACAAAAGTTCAGGATGAAGGAACAAGTTATCCAGATGATCTAGCTAAGATCTTTGATGAAGGTGGCTACATAAAACAACAGATTTTCAATATAGATGGAACAATCTTACATTGTAAGAGGACCTAGCACTTTTGTGGTTAGAGAGAAGTCAATGCCTGATTTTAAAGCCTCAAAGGACAGATGACTCTTTTGTCAAGGGCTAACACAACTGATGACTTTAAGTTGGAGTCAATACTCAATTACCATTCTCAAAATCCTAAAGCCCTTATTTATTTATTTTGAGTCAGAGTCTCACTCTGTCACCCAGGCTGGAGTGCAGTAGCACACTCATGGTCACTGCAGCCTTGACCTGCTGGGCTCAGGTGATCCTTCCACCTCAGCCTTCCAAGTAGCTGGAACCACAGGCGCACACCACCACACCCAGCTAATTTTTTGATTTATTGTAGAGACGAGGTCTCACCTAGTTGCCTAAGCTGGTCTCAAACCCCTGGACTCAGACAATCCTCTTGCCTTCACTTCCCAAAGTGCTGGGGTTACAGGCGTGAGCCACTGTGCCTGGCCAAGCCTTTAAAAATTATGCTATATCTGCTCTGCCTGGGTTCTATAAATGGAACAATGAAGCGTGGATGGCAGCATATTTGTTTACAGCATGGTTTACTAAATAATTTAAGCCCACTGTTGAGACCTACTACTCAGAAAAAAAAAATTCCTTTCAAAATACTACTGCTTATGGACAATGTACTTGGTCACCCAAGAACTCTGATGGACATATACAAGATTACTGTTGTTTTTATGCCTACTAATACAACATCCATTCTGCAGATCATGGAACCACATGTGCGCACCACCACACTCACCTAATTTTTTGATTTATTGTAGAGACGAGGTCTCCCTAGTTGCCTAAGCTGTTCTCAAACCCCTGGACTCAGGCAATTCTCTTGCCTTCACCTTCCTAAGTGCTGGGATTACAAGATCATTTTGACTTTCAAGTCTTGTCATTTAAGAAATAGATTTCACCAAAGAGATTGCTAAGGCCTAGAGCTCAAGACCAGCTGAACAACATAGCAAGACCCCATCTCTAAAAAAAAAAAAAAAAGTTAAAAATTATCTAGGCACAGTGGTGTGCACCTGTAGACCTAGCTACTTGGGAGGCTGAGATGGGAAGATCGTTTAAGTCCAGGAGTTTGAGGTTACAGTTAGCTATGATCATGCCACAACATTCCAGCCTTGGTGATACAGCAAGACTATCTCCAAAAAAATTTTTCAAATAAATATATTTTATAAGGTTATTACTGCTATATATAGTGATTCTTCTGATGGGTCTGGGCAAAGTCAACTGAAAACCTTCTGGAAAGGATTTACCACTCTAGATGCCATCAAGAACACTTGTGGATTCATGGGAGTTCAAAATATCAACATTAGCAGGATTTTGGAAGAGGCTGATTCCAACCCATATGGATGATTTTAAGAGATTCAAGACTTTAGTGGAGGAAGTCACTGCAGATGTGGTAGAACTATCAAGAAAACTAGAATTAGAAATGGAGCCTGAGGATATAATTGAATTGCTATCATCTTATGATAAAACTTTAATGGATAAGAAATTTCTTCTTTGGAATGAGCAAAGTCAGTGGTTTCCTGAGATGGAATCTATTTCTGGTGAAGATCACTGTGAACACTGTTGAAATGATAACAAATGATGTAAACTATTCCATAAACTTAGTTGATAAAGGAGCAGGGGTTGAGAAGACTGACTCCAATTTTGACAGACATTCTACTGTGGATAAAATGCTATCAAATAGCATCACATGCTACAAAGACATCTTTCATGAAAGGACAAGTAAATCAATGCAACAAACTCCACTGCTGTCTTCTTTGGAGATACTGCCACAGCCACCCCAACCTTCATCAACCACCACCCTGATCAGTCAGCAACCATCAACATTGAGGTAAGACCCCTACCACCAAAAACATTATGGCTTGCTGAAGGCTCAGATGATCATTGCTAATTTTTTTTGCAATAAAGTATTTGTAAATTAAAGTATGTACAGGCTCAATGCAATGGCTCACACCTGTAATACCAGCAGTTTGGAAGGCCAAGACAGGAGGATTGCTTGGACCCAGAAGTTCGAGACCAGTCTAGGTGACATAGTGAGACCATGTCTCTATAAAAATTTTTTTTAAATATTAGCTAGATGTGGTGGCATCCACCTGTAGCCCTAGCTACTTGGAAGGCTGAGGTATGAGGATAGCTTAAGCCCAAGAATTTGAGGCTTCAGTGAGCTAAGATCATGCCACTATACTCCAGCCTGGATGACAGAATGAGATCTTGTCTCAAAAGGAAAAAAGTATGTACATTATTTTTTAAAGATATAATTCTATTGCACACATAACAGACAACAGTATAGTATAAATTTTGTATGCACTGGGAAACAAAAAAGTGTATAACACTTTATTGCAATGGTCTAGAACCAAAATCAAAATATCTACGATAGATATGCTTATAATACCTGTCTCACAAGATTGTTTAAGGATTAAATAAATTGAGTTTACAGCAGTTCTTGATACATGATATATATAAAAAACCACTATATTATAGTATTATTGCTGTTACTCTTAGAAGACATCAGACTCATTTCTAGAGACGTTTCATTTTGAAATTCCATCCCTCAGTTTCTTCATCTGTATACTAAAGCAAATACATAACTTCATGGTATTGTTGTGAAGCATAAAGGAGTTAATGAATACAAAGTGCCTAGCAAAGCACTGATAATCAATGTTTTTTTCTCTAGTGCCAAATATTAATTTATAAATCAAATATGTATATAATTTGAAACAATTTCTCCACTACAGTCCTTATTAAAAATGGTAGTCCTGTTTTCAGGATGGCCCATAGACTCCATTAATATAATTATTATTATTATTGAATATGCCATAATAATAATTTTATAGCCTAATCCTCAGTCTTTAGAAAAGAAGGTCATGAGGCATAAGAGAAAGGCACAATGCTTGGTATAATATTACACTCATTTTCATCGTATTCAATCTGTCCATTGCTATGAAGTAGACATACTCTCTTTTTACAATGAAAGTCCTGATATTACACACATTAAGTGAAGAATAAGAATCTGAGACAGAACACCATAGTGCTTTCTTGATGGTTACTCACAATGTAGACTAATTATCTGCTCTTGGATTATCTGTCTTGACGTTTTCAAATGACTTTCCATTTACCACTATTATGATACTTTTTTTTAGGTTTATCTATCCTCTTAACCCCACTAGACTAAAATACATATAAGAACAGAGACTGTGTCTTCTGACCATGCCTATCACTATATAGATGCACAGAAAATGCCTACTGAATACATACATGAAGGCATTGTCTAGCCTTGTTTTAACGGTAAAAGAGCACCAAAAATAATACTAAGCAGCACAACACGTAATCCAGAACTTTTTAAATTGCTCATGTTTAATGTAAATCTATTTATATATTTTAAAAGTTAATATAAAAAGGGAATAATTTTTTTTGGAATAAGATTTCTGAAGAACTCAATCATTACTATACAACCCAAGATACCTGAACTTCTCCACGCCTCCTCTTTTCAAATATCAGTCTTTCTTCTTCTGCCTTCTGTTCCCACTGCAGTTTTTCCAGTTGTTGAGTCATTATACCTACTTTCTTTCTTACTTGTTCCTTAAGTTCTTTATAGCGATCCAACTGTATAAAAAGTATTGAAATACTACTAACTCACTTAAAGAAGCATGAGAGGAAATTATTTGTATGCACTAGCAGATAATTAATATTATCAAAAGCCTTCTTTTATAAATTAAATAACTGACCATCTTTCCTAGGTAAAATAAGGTGACTATAATATGAAAGCCTCCTTTTTAAAAACTGTTTAGATAGAGCAATTAAGTATTTTTTTAAAACCCTGTCTGAAAATCTTAAATCAGAAAGGGGAATCCAGAGGAAAAGATATATTTTTTTCTACTTATATAGTCACAATTATTTTGATACATATATTGTGATGTTAAGCTTATCATAAAATTGATGAGAGAGATGAATAACAAAAATTTAGTTGAGAGAATGTTTGAAAATTCTCAGTTACATACTTTTAGATATCTACTATTGATTTATTATAATTATATCTTATATACTAAGTTAGAGATTAACTCATCACTGAACATTTTCAAGTACCTTAAGTAATCAATTTCCCTACTGTCAATTAAGTGATCATGTCTCTTCAAAGCCAATATCTTTAAGTTTTTACTAGATGAAAATGACTAACTTAAGAGTAACTTAATTACCTTTTATTACAAAATGATACAATGTAATTTTGTTTAAGTATTTCCTATGACTTTAATTAACTCATAATTATAATGCCATGTAATCTTATAAAGTAAAAACAGCTTAGTCTAAAGATTGAATTTATAGTCTGTGGACAAGCTGAAAAACTTGAATTTTCATAATTTACATTCTGAGGATAATCCCTTAAAATATCAGAGAGGTCATCCTTTAAACTTTTTCTAATTAAAAGGAGAACCTAAAATAATAGAAACAAAATATTTTCTCATATGTTGACTTTTTCACCTGACTGGCTTCCAGTTCAATGTCTCGCCCTTTATGTAAGATTTCTTCCTCAATCTGCTTTTCAAAACTTTTCCATGCACTATCTAAATCAACCAGCTCTGTCTCCAGTGCTCTTATGTCATCTTCCTGTTTAGAACATTGTTTTTCATTGTCCTTTATTGATTTCTTAGCCGCATCTAATTTCTTGAGATGGTGAGAAGTGTTTTCTTTGGCTTTAATGTACTGAGGTCTCTTCTGATTTAAAAGGGTTTCAAGTGATCTAAAAAGGAAAAAAAGTTTGATTCAAAAGAAATTTTTTTAATATATAAGGAGAATACATTTTTTATCAAATCACTTTAAAAAACAACGTTAAGAGAATGTAAGTAGATCAGTGATTCTCAAAGACTGGGCAAGGTTGGGGGCGGGTTGAATAGATAAAGCAAAGGAGCATCTTTTAAGACTGGTTAAACTACTGTACGTGATACTGTGATATGACACTATGAACCTGTCAAAACCTATAAAACTTTAACAGCACCAAGAGTGAACCTTAATGTAAGCACATTTTTTAAAAAAAATCACTTTAGGAGGATGAGAGATCTCAGACAATGTAGAATGTGACAAAAGAATCTAACTTTATTACAAATATATGAAATAATCTTACTGAAGGGGTGAGAGGAAAGCATACTGATTTAAGTAATTTTGGAAATGAGTGGAGTCTATAAGACCAAAAACAAAAGGAATTGCACATAAGCACTTTAGTGATAAAGTTGCTTATAATGGGGGTATGAGTTAACAATTCTGATCATGCTACACATGATTACTGGAACGGAACAATTAAGCACATAGATGAAAGCCAGGTTTCTCACTGTTAAAATGGGAGGTTATAGATAAACAAGAAAAGGCTAAAATGATTCATGTGGTAATAGATTAGAGTTGAGAGACATCAGTATGAACTCATGTTAAGATTAATATAGACAGATAGTTATACATGGAAATATTTGCAGATATGTATATAGAGTTAATATACACATGTATTTCCTAGTTCTGTCAGCTAAGAAAGCCTAGAAACAAAGACACCCCAGTAGGAATGAGCATACCTTGCACCCACAAGTTGACTGCTAACACCATTATCCAATAAAAGGAAACAGTTTTCCTGGGAGAAGTGACTGATTATAAGCTTGGGGTAGGTTCATACAAACTAGGGCAAGTTGATATTAGGAATGGCTCATATAAGATCACACTATAAGACAAGCATCTTCTAGTGTCAAAGTAAAAAAGTGCACCATTTAAAAAAAAATCATAATAATGAGTGATTTCAAAGATACAGGAACCAACTCAAAGGGTTCTTAATAGCCACAGCAGGAATAATCTAAGCAACCAAATAAATAATGTAGTACTGAATTGTAATTTCAACTTTCCAAAAATGCTACTGATGTAAACAGATAAAATTAATTTAATTTATAAACAAATAAAAGACAAATCTCCTGTGCAGAAGAACTGCAAATTAATTATGTAGATACTCTACCCCTCAAGGTAGTATCTAACTCCCCACTACTCATATGTGAGTTATACATAGTGACTTCCTTCCAAAGATTATAGTATAAAAGAGGGAAACAAATAACTTTGTAGCACAGAAACATGACAAACACTACCTCAGTCAGGTGATCAGGGACAATCAACAACAGTAATGTCATCTTGATATATGATATAGTATAAGTGTCATATAACATACATAATATGTTAACATTCTAATATAATATAATGAGAATGGCATTTTACTTTTGTGGTCTTCCTCCCTAAAATTCATAACTCCAGTCTAATTAAGAGAAAACTATCAGACAAATCTCAATTAAGGGACATTCTACATAAAACCCAACAAATATTCCTCAAAATCGTCAAGCTCATCAAAAACAAAAAATAGTATGAGAAACTACAGATAAAAGGAGCCTATGAAGACACATACTCAAATATAATATGGTATTCTGAATAAAAAAAAATATTAGGCAAAGACTAAGAAAATATAAATAAAGTGTGGACGTTAATTAATAATAATGTATCAATATTGGTTTATTAATTCTGACAAATGTAGAATACTAATATAAGATGATAATAAAAGGATAAACTAAGTGTGAGGAATATAATAACATTATGTACTATCTTTATAATTTTTCAGTATATATATCTCAAAGTATTTCAGAGTAAAAAGCTTATTTTTAAAAATCAACTTTCGAAGTGTCACCTATATTTTTATTTTCTCTATCAATCTACATAAAACTCAACTGTTAATACCTATTTTTTTTAAAACTCACTTTAATTCCTTTTCTGTTTGTTGCTGTTGTCTAGTTAGCATTCCATGTTCCTTTTTCTTGGCTTTAACTACATTTTCAAGATGAGAAAAAGATTCTTTTGTGATACTCAAATCCCTATTCACATGTTCTAACTTGGTGTTCAGAAAATGAATTTTTTTCTCATTATGATATAGTTGGAAAAGCTGTAGTTGTAGCTTGCTTATTTTCAGTTCTTCAAGGAGACTCTGGTATCGTTCTGCCTGTAAAACAGTGTGATTCAACAGCAGTTAAAAGGAAGTGTATTTAAGATGACCTTTCATAAACTCAACTATTATACCAACAAATTATCTCTAATGAATTTTTGCGTATGTCATTAAGAAACAATATTCTTGCCAAAAGTAGCATTGTTTGGAGAGAGTTTTTAATATATTTTTAACATAAGCTAGTAAACCAGTAAATGATTTTATGTTCTTGTATTTAGTGGTATGATGGAAAGAACAATGAAGTAGCACCCATTAACCTAGATCATAATCCCATTCATCTTGACCTCTGAGTCTGGCAACTCCAACAACTTTTCTGGCATTAGCTTCCTCATTTGTATACTGACGAAAGAGTGTTATATGACTTATAAAGTCCCTAACAATTTTAAATTCAATGATTCCAGGTAAAATTCCTGCCTACCAAAAGTAATTTTCCTATTCATAGAACTAATAGGACTATTGGAGTTATAAATTATATGTGAAAATAAAGAATCTCCTTAGCATTTTTATTATTAATAAAGAAATAAAGGAATAGGCAGCCTCAAGAGAAAAACTCCTAACCAATATTGGAAGTGTTGCAAGTAACAGGTTAAAGTCATTGCCCAGGATGTTGTAAAAATAATAATAATAAGGCCAGGATGTTGTTAAAAAAACCAAAAAAACTAGATTATTCTAATTGTCCTTAAAATGTTTAAGTTCTGCAATTTTGTAATCTAGTTCAGTGTATTAAGAATACAACAGTCTAGACCCACTGCTGCCACTCCTTTCCACTAACAAAACCAATGACATGTATACACATTCAAAAATATGAAGACACAGAGAATATCACTAATAAGGAACACATTCACCTTTCATTTATTTCTTCAGGTATGTATTCAGTGTCCATTAAGTGCAAGGCCCTGATCTATGTGTTGAAAATATAGTGGAGAACAAGACAGACTGTCCCTGCTCTTATGAAGTTTATACTCCAGTTATTCTGGAGAGGAGACAGAGGGAAAAAAAAGTCAGAATAAACAAGTACACAAATAATAGATAATTTCATACAGCATAAATTCTACAAAAGAAACAAAGTAGGTTAATGTGATAGCACAAAGGAGGGGGCACAAATTTAGATTAGGATGTGAACAGCAAATGCTTACCTGACTAAATGGCTTTTTTTATTTAAAAAAAAAAAAAAAAAGCCTTTTAGGCAGTCTCTAAAGGCAAAACTATTTTCATAACAATACTAAGACTTTACTTGCCTTTTTCAGTGTGCTAATACTTGCAGTGATGGTGCAAAAGCCAAAGGTAGGTAAAAAACTAGGACTTACCACAAGTAAGACTTAATACAGAGCGTTTATGAAAATCCAGCCTTCTAATGTTTGCCTTCTATTAAGCCAAACATTAAAGAAATTATAAAAGTGTAAAACAATGTCTCTCTTCTAATTAATTTGTTTTGAAAAAGTTGTTTTTCATAAAAATGTTACCCATGTTAAATAATGAGTTTATTGTTATTTCACATGGATCATTAAAGTATTTTAAAATTTATAGTTTTAATTTCAAATATAATAAATATTGGTAGATATAACCCATCTGAACAAAAACTCCTTGGGGTCCACAATAATTTTAAGAGTATTAAAGGAATTAAGATCCAAAAGTTTGAGAGCTGGGAAAATCAGACACTTTTGTAATTCAGGTTGTCCTGCCTATTTGGAAAGAAAAATCCAAACAGTGGAAGATATATCAAAAAGTTTATTTTAATGCATATTGGGCTTTATTTGTCTTATACGCTTAAAATAATCTTCACGTAACCCCACACTAATACCTAGTGATTCTAACAAAGTTTGCACCCAACACTTAATGGTTACATCTTCATGACACCTTACCTCTTCCTTCTCTAATTTTGCATGTTTGCGCTCTGCTGCTATATTTTTTTTCTTATTAAAATTAAACTGTGCATCCTCTTCAGCTTTTTGTAACTTTCTTTTCTTTTCTTCATATTCTCCTATAAGCTCTCCCGAAGTGCTGATTTCCTCAAAAAACTGAGTTCGTTCTTTGGGTTTTTTCATTGAAATTGACTCTACAGTTCCCTTTTTAAAAACAGTAAAGCACATCAACATGTAAAATATAGTGATGTATCTTCAAAACCATAAATCAAACTACTACAGCTACTTACCTGAAAAACTAAACAGTTTTGTGCTTTGACTATTATGCCTATCTTTTCCAATTCTGCTATGTAAGCAGAACGGCTCACAAGATTATCATCAAAACGAAATTCTGAGCATCCCCCTAAAATAAAAGAATAAAGACTTATAGAAAATATAAATATCAGACATATCTCAAAAACCACTGAAAGTTTAATAAAATTATTTTTCTTATTGAAATGGACAGCTGTGCAATAATATGCATGGTAATAAATGCATTTAATCTGTCAAAAAATACTGAGTGTCTATCATATGTCAAGTACTATTCTATGGTGGCAAACAAAACAGATGAAAGCCTCTGATCTCAGGAAGCTCACGTGCTAGTCAGGGAAACAAACAAAAATGAGATATGCAAGTAAAATAAACAGTAAGGGAATTTAGGGGAGGTTAACAAGACAATATTTATACATTAGAAATGTTCTATGAGGCCAGACACAGCAACAACAATAACAGTAACAACATAGGATAAAAATCCTAGCATAGGATAAAAATATACATATAAACAACTTCCAATCTTGTTTATTCAGGAAACACAGGGAATTCATGAATAAATCACAAAATACAAATTCAAACATTTCATTCAAGTTGCTTTTTGGTGGCAAAAGAAAATGTCCATACATGTCAAAAATATTCATACAACTAGTTAATTACTAAGAAAACCTGATAAACATAAAGAACCTCACAAAGAAACTTTATGATGTCTGTCTTAAAGGTAAGCTCCCTTCTTCTTTTTTTTTTGAGTTGCAGTCTTCACTCTGTTGCCTAGACTGGAGTGCAATGGCCTCACTGCAGCCTTGAACTCATGGGCTCAAGCAATCCTCCTTTCTCAGGCTCCCAAGCAGCTGTGACTACAGGTGTGCGCCATCATGCCCAGCTAATTTTTAAATTTTTTTTTTTTTTTTTGAGTTGGAGTCTCACTTTGTTGCCCAGACTGGAGTGCAGTGGCTGCTCCCGGCCACCGCAGCCTCGACCTGCTGGGCTCTGGCGATTCTTCCACCTCAGCCTTCCGAGTAGCCAGAATTACAGGTACGCACTACCACGCCCAGCTGATTTTTTGATGTATTGTAGAGATGAGGTCTCGCTGCCCAGGCGGGTCTCGAACCCGCGGGCTCAGGCAATCCACTCACCTCAGCCTCCCAAAGGCGCGGGATTACAGGCTGAGCCACCGAGCCTGGCTAATTTTTAAATTTTTTGTAGAGACAAGGTCTCACTATGTGGTCCAGGCTTGTCCCAAACTCCTGGGCTCAAGCAATCCTCCTGCCTCCCAAAGTGCTGGGATTACAGGCATGAGCCACTGTGCCTAGACGCCTCCTTCATCTTAACCAAATATCCTTATTTTAGTAAATCATTTGACAGTAGGGGGATTTGAACAAATATGTCTGCTTAGGGAAGAATGTTAGTGGAGAATCAAACGAGTTCTGTTACTTGCTTCTGACATTTGTTATCTGAGAGAGAGAGAGAGAAAAGAACCTCTAGTTTACTATGCCAGTAGAATAGTCACACCCTCTAAAGAAGGAAAAAAAAAATGGGCATTCTTACTTAACTCAAAAAATCAAATTACTCACAAGCAAAAATCTACCAAAAAATACCTCGGATAATCCTTGCAAATGTTTTCTCTTCTCCACTTGCCTCTACATATACAATTTTTACACTTGCAGAAGAAGAAACAGGTTTTCCAATATGTGCTCCATGAATAAGTTCTTGAATGTTTTTCACTCTTAAATTAGCTGTTTTCTCTCCCATTACAAAACTAAGTGCATCCATTACATTAGATTTTCCTAGGGAAGAAATAAAACATTATTCATTCTTAATGATAAAATGTCTTGTCTAAAGTTGAAGAAATCAGGCCACCAATGGACATGAAATATAGCCAATACATGTTTAGATAGGCCCTATTTTGTCAGTGTTCAAAATGTACATGACTGGAAAATTTTATGTAGATCACTTGCTTCTTCTATGCAGCTATGGTAGAGCATTAAGTGGTCCAAATTTAAGGCTATAAAGACATAAATCCAAACACCGGCTCTTTCCCATATATTAGGTATTACATCATGGCAAATCATTTAACTTTTCTGAATCTCAGTTATCCCTATTTTATAAATATGGAAACTATCACCTAAAGCATTGGTGTAGCACCAAACCCTCACATACTAAAAAAGGAAGGCGGGGGTGGCGGGGGGAGAGGTTAATTAGATTAAATCCAGGGTTTCCCCAAGGGCTAAACTAAAACTGCCAAAATATTTATGAATGATATAAGACAGTGCTAAAGAAAATTTATACAGCAGGCCTAAGTGCTATCATTCGAAAGTCCTGTCTAACAAGATTGGCTGGCATCTGGGGATTAGGATTTGGGGAGGGTTTCTACCATTCCCTGACAAGAACGGCTCACTGTGCCTAAGCTGTGCCAACAAAATGATTGAAGCTGAACACGTGTTTTCTTTCTATGATTCTGAAATATGGGTACATGATAGGCAGAGGGTGCATATATGACCATCTCCCAATAAAAACTCCAGGCACTGAGTCTTTAGTGAGTTTCCTTAATAGGCAACATTTCACACATGACTGGTTGCAGGAGATGTTAAGCACAATGTGACTTCAGTGGGTGATGACTCTTAGATTCATGGCCTGGTTTCCTCAGACTTCTCTCCATATGCTTTTTCCCCTTCCTGAGTTTGTTTTGTATATTTTCACAGTAATAATAGTCAATAATTTTACTATATAAAAATAGTTGATAGCAAAATGATTGACTGTAATGATAGTTAAGAGTCTTGAGTAAAGACTATCAAGTAAAACTATATGCTGAGTCCTGTGAGTCCTCCCAGCAAATCACCAAACCTAGGGGTAGTCATGGTGATCCCTAATCCCAATGTTAAATTTATTATCCAATCACGAGCCCATCATTTGCTCTGAGACAATTTCCAAGGTACAATGTTACTGCAGCTATAAACTTTCTTTTTTTTTCCTTTTTCACATTCCTTCCCCCAATCCACAAGCAGTTTAAATTTTCAATGCCAAAACAGGGAAAGTAACATGAACAAAGAGGAAGGGATACTGTCAGACACTAGAAATATGACTTAGTTTTAGCGGTTTAGATGTTTCTAAAAAGAACTAGAAGGGCCAGATACAGTGGCTCACACCTGAAATTCCAGTGCTTTGGGAGGCCAAGGCGGGAGGATCACTTGAAGGCAGGAGTTCAAAACCAGCTTAGGCAATATAGCACAACCCTGTCTTTACCCAAAAGAAAAGTTTTAAAAAATTATCCAGGTGTGGTGATGTGCATCTGAAGTCCCAATTACTCAAGAGGCTGAGGCAGGAGGACCTCTTGAGCCCAGGAGTCTGAAGCTGTAGTGAGCTAGAATCAAACCACTGTACTCTGGCCTAGGTGACAGAGCAAGACCCTGTCTCTTTAAAAAAATAAATAACAGTAGTTAAAATGTTGCAAATTTATTTAGCTGAGTTTCAGTTAACTAATAGATATGAAACAGTTTTGGGGGGTTAATTGATAATCCATACATTGAGGGCTATGGCAAGACTGTGCATATAGGACAAAATAAACATTCATTGAATTAAATTATTAAGTAGTTCAATTCAATAATTCAAGTAATTAATAAATAAGAGAGATAAACAGATACTTTTTTTTTTTTTGAGACAGGGTCTCACTTTGTTGCCCAGGTTAGAATGCAGTGGCATGATCACATTTCACTGCAGCCTTGAACTCGTGAGCTCAAGCAAGTCTTCTACCTCAGCCTCCCAAGTAGCTGAGACCACAGGTGTACTCCACTGTACCCAGCTAATTATTTTATTTTTTGTAGAAACAGGGTCTCACTATGTTGCACAGGCTTAGAAACTCTATTTGGTCAATCTTTATTTAAAATCTACCTAAAATAGATATTTCCCACCCAAATTCATTTGTTCAATTAATATTGTTTGTGCCTTATAAAGGTTATATTCTGTCAAGAGAGGGCAACATAACATACCACAAAGTGGCAACAAACCAAATATCTATCAACTGATGAACAGATAAACAAAATGTGGAATACCTATACAGTGGAATATTATTTGGTAATAAAAAGGAAATAAGTACTAATACACCCAGCAACATGGATGAACCTTAAAAACATTACGCTAAGTGAAAGAAGCCAGACACAAAAGGCCATATATTGTCTGATTACATTTATATAAAATGTCCAGAATAGGTAAATCCACAGACAGAAAGGGAATTAGTAGTTGTCAGGGGATGGGTAGAGAAGAGGTAACAGACAGTGACTGCTAATGGGTACAAGGTTTCTTCTGGGACAATGGAAATATTCTGGAATTAGGTGGAGAAGATGGTTGCACAACTCTGAGAACATACTAAAAACCACTGAATTATACACTTTAAAAAGATGCATTTTATGGTATATAAATTATATTTCAATAAAGTTGTTATTTAAAAAGAACAAATCTAAAACAGTGCTTCATGTATTTTTTATCCCTGTCCACTGAAATGGTCCAGAACCAATATTATCCAAATGCACTGAGAACCACTAGTTCCCAGGTGATGGTATCTAATATCTTCCTACTAAAAGGAACCAGTATCATTGGAGAACTAGCCAATTCTAAGTATGAGGCAGGGAAAATTGAATATGAGCCTGGGAACTAGGACATCATATGTCAGAAAGTAAGGAAACTTCATAATATTAATGAGATCATGACCAAAGGATGCAAGAGACAGTCCTGGTCCAACTGACTGAAGTTATGACAATCTGAGCATCAAAAAGAATGATTTGGGTGAATTAAAACACATTGCATCAATGAAAATACATGATGAAAAATAACACTAACAACAAAAAAAGAAAAAGCCATATTTGCATTTGAGGCAGTTATTGAAATTTTGCCGGAAAATATTAGTTAAAAGGAAAGGGGCAAACATTTAACCTGTTTTCCACTGTGAACTGTATTTTAGGTTAATCAATAACCCCACTTAACAAAGGAAAGCTCTTTTTTTTTTTTTTTACAGGGGAATACCATCCAATGAATGTAGTTAGTATAAAAGAATTAGAAAAATCTGATTTTGCAAGCATTAACAAAATGCTCACTCAAGTGAGATCCGGAAGGATCGCCAGAGCCCAGCAGGATGAGGCTGTGGTGGCCAGGGAAACTGCCAGGGGAGGGGGCACACCTCATCAACAAAGGTACCCCATAATGAACATTTGTATACCTAACCCTGAATTGTACCCATCTTTAAAATAAAAAAATTTTTTAATAAAAATAAAATTTTTAAAAAGGTAACATTTTCTTCTGATAAGTAAATATTTCAATGTAGGGAACTGGGAAAATACAGGAAAAAAATCACCTGAAAGTCTTAGTAAACACTTAATTTTCTTTAAAATTTCATACAGAGAGAGAGAGAGAATGGGGGGAGAGGGGGAGAGAGGGAGAGAGGGAGAGAGGGAGAGAGGGAGAGAGGGAGAGAGGGGGAGAGAGAGAGAGAGAGAGAGAGAGAGAGAGACTCATGACTTGCTGTCACTCCTGCTGGAGTACAGTGACATGATAACTCACTGTAGCCTCCAACTGCTGGCTTCAAGCCATTTTCCCACCTCAGCCTCCAGAGTGGCCAGGACTATAGGCATGCACCACCATGCCTGGCTAATTTTTTAATATTTTCTAGAGACAGGGTCTTGTTATGTTGCCCAGTTTGGTCTTAAACTCCTAGTCTCAAGTGATCGTCTAGCCTGGGACTCAATTATGTTTAAATGAATAAAATTATACTAAAGTGCTAAACAGGATGAGAAGACTGAATTGACCATCGATTTTTACAAGTTGTAGGTTGACAGTGACCTCAATAAGTGCCACTTCAGTGCGGTCCAGGGTTGAGAACTGAATCAAGAAGGTTGAAAAGAGAAAGGAACTATTGACAACTGTTTCAAAAACTTTAGCCATACTGATAAGAAAAATGGGGTGACAGCCTGAGGGGACAGGGAAGTTCAATGGATTTTTTTCAAGCATTTTACTACAAAATGTTCACCCATACAGAAGAGTTGAAAGAGTTTTATAGTTAACACTCACATATTTACCACTAAATTCTACAACTAACATTATACTTGCTTTCACAAGTTAAGCCATGTTTTTTTCAAAATGACTGTAAAAAGGGTATGCGTTTAAGCCAATGAAAATTATCAAACGAAGAAGAAAGGATAATTCAAAAGAAAAAGATAGTTACAAAAGCAAAGACTTGAGGAGCTAATAGGATCCAAAGCACAAGTGAAGAGGATGACCTCAGAGCCAGGTACACGAGTAATACTTCCCTACTTAAAATCCTTCAAGGTCTTTTTTTTCCCCCAGAAAGTACAAACTCCTCACCAACCTTATATCCCATTGCTTCCCTAAATATGCACTATACTTTGGAATGTTAGTTGTACCACAAGAAACTTTTACAAATCTCTGGAAAAAGATTCTACTCTATAAGCCCAGCTCAAAAGCCAACTCCTCCAGAAAACCTTTCCTGATGTACACCTCTTCCTGTCCATACTTCCCCAAATCAGATTTTTTATCTTCCTTGTTTAAAGTTTCATAAACAGTATTATTTGGCCTTCTATTTCAATTAGTATATTATTTTCTTACATTCTCTATACCTAAGAACAGAAGTTGTCATATGTATATCTTCTTCTACTTCTAGCACTATGTGTGTGCGTGTGTGTACACGTGTGTGTGTGTATGTGTGTGTGTGTGTGTGTGCAACAACTACTTGCTGAATCTAACAATGGAAAACATGAAGGTTAAGATTAAAACTGAATCCCCCTACTGGGAATATACCCGGAGGAACTCAAATCATTCTACAAAAAAGACACTTGCACCCACATGTTTATTGCAGCACTATTCACAATAGCAAAAACATGGAACCAACCGTGCTGCCCATTGAAACTGGACTGGTTAGAAAAATGTGATACATATACACAATATCATGCAGCCATAAAGAAGGAGTTCACAGCAACTTGGATGGATTTAGAGTCTATATACTTAGTGATCTATCACAGAAAAAAAGAGCAGAGTACCACATGCTCTCACTCCAAAAGTGACCCTGAACATTTACCATAAGACTATAAGAAAGAGGTTGGCCCATTACAAAGTAGGCAAAAGATATGAACAGACACTTCTCAAAAGAAGACATGTGAGCGGCCAACAGATACATGAAGAAATGTTCAACCTCACTAGTCATCAAGGAGATGCAA
>NW_007245857.1:398640-401514 GCF_000164805.1 Carlito syrichta | reverse complement strand
TGAACAACTATTGTAATACTATAAGAAAAGAATTGACAGTGGCGGGAAACTATGGGGGGGACAGGAAGGGGAAGGGAGGTGGGATTAATGGTAGTAAATATCTGTCTGGGGATGGGGGGACACTCATCAACAAGGGTACCTGCACAATGCATATTTGTATACCTAACCCTTAACTGTACCACAATTTTAAAATAAAAAATATGTAAAAAACAAAAAAGAAAGAGGTTGGCAATAGCGGGATACTGCCGGGGTGGAGAGGGTGTGCACAACATCAGTAAGGGTACCTGATCTCAAACCAGGCAAAGTGGGGACCAAAGGGAGGTCCAAACTTTACCTGTATGATGACCATACCTAATCCTGAATTGTACCCCACATTTTAAAAAAATTTTTTAACTCATTAAAAAAATTAAAACTGAAATTCTTCTCTACTGACAACAAAGTTAGATTTACTAAAAATAAACAAATGGAAACATGTCAAGTCTTGGCAGGTGGTGAAAACAGGAAATTATTACAAAAAGAATGACTAAATTATAGTATAACAGGAAATGATCAATTAGTTTAACAAAATTTATCTGAATGTGCTAGTAGTTCTATGAGATTTTAAAAAATCTAACAAGCTCAAATGAAAATAAATGGAATAACACCCATTAAATTAGTCATGGATGGGTACCATATTGAGTGCTGGACTTCATAACAAAAACATGAACAGCCTAGACAAAATCCAGTAATACAAAAACTGGAAATTTCTGCTATGTAGAGATGGTATTGAAGGCAAAGCTGAAATAATCCATGACAGGCTTTATGTGGCTACAGGCATAGTCTCTAGATTACTAGTGATTCTCAAGAAAGATGTTGCACTTACAGGGCATGTGGATCCAGGGAGAGACAAGAGGAATTTTTAAAGGTATTTCGACAATAACTTTAAGAAATGTTTTTAATCGTAATATGTATTTTTAAATTAAGAAGACTTTTTTTTGTTGTTGGCATCTCACTCTGTCACCCAGGTTGGAGTGCAGTGGCACACTCACAGCCACCACAGCCTCAACCTGCTGGGCTCAGGCAATCCTTCCGCCTCAGCCTTTCGAGTAGCTGGAACTACAGACACATACCACCACGTCCAGCTAGTTTTTGTGATTTATTGTAGAGATGAGGAGTCACCAAGTTGCCCAGGCTAGTCTTGAACCCCCAGGCTCAGGCAATCCTCTCACTTCTGCCTCCCAAAATGCTGGGATTACAGATTGAGCTACCATGCCTGGCCAAAAAGACTATTTTTAACTAGACTTTGGTAGGTTCAAAATACCTCTTTAACAGGACTTGAATAGTAATGAGCATGTAGTTTTGGCTAACTGAAGTTCAAGATTTTGTGAAAATACTCATTCTAAGTATCACGCTATTGGAATTATAAAATATAATTGGGCAACCCTTCTAATGATCACCAGTTAAAAGGTGAAAGTCAATTGGTGGTGGGCTGGTGACTTGCCTCATAAAATAGTGAAAGTTAGGGTGAGGATGCAATTGTGTTGATAGTAATATCTTTTTGTTTGTTTATTTTGAGTTGGGGGTCTCACTCTGTCACACAGACTGGTGTGCAATGGCATGATCACCGTTCACTGCAGCCTCTATCTCCTGGGCTCAGGTGATCCTCCTTCCTTAGCCTCCTGAGTAGCTAGGACTACAGGCACGCACTATGATGCCTGGCTAATTTTTTTTATTTTTGTAGAGACAAGGTTTCCCTATGTTGCCCAGGCTGGTCTCAAACTCCTGGCTAAAGCAATCCTCCCACATCAGTCTCCCAAAGTGCTGGGATTACAGGCATGTGCCACCATAACCAGCCCTGTAATCATCTTTTCAATGACTTTTTGACAGAATAAAGTGTGAATCAGAAACTACATTACACAGAAGAGGCAAGGAAACCTTCAAATACATGAAATTCTCTAAGCTCAAGTATTCTTTTACACGTTCTAAATGCAAAATAAAACATTCGACAGTAGCTATTTCTATAAGGCAACAGAAATTTCACACCAGTTCCACAATAATTATACTCCAGATTTCCTGTGCCAGGAAAGTGCATATTTAAGTGTTCTATTCTTATCTGTCAAATAAATTAGTTTATGGAGACAACAACTAACTTTCAACTCAAATCTGGTTTCTAAGCCAAGAAAGTAAATCTGGGCCCAGAGAGCCAAGGAAAGAGGCACGTTGGAAGCACTCTTGGGGAAACTATCACTGGGCCCTGCTCCATCTGCCGAGGTGCAGACTCCCCACTTTCCCAACCCGGCCAGGTAGGAACCTGGCCAGGCTGGACTCAAGGTCACTGGGCCACCCTGGCCAGTAACCTGGCCTCTCTGGACCTGTTTCCTCAACTATAAAATGGAGAGAATACCCATCTGTGAGGGTTAAACAAAAATGGTGGTGCCAGGAACTTAACAAAAGCTCGTAAGGGGGGGGGTGATCATCACTATATTCCTGGGGCAAAGCTTCCCTGGATCCAAATGGCTTTTCAGGCTCCGTGGAACCAATCCACTGCCGGATCTTCCTCTCACCTAATCCTCTGGCGAGAAGGGGCAAGGCAGGCCCAGGGCTGAGGGCTGGAGAAGCCCCGAAGAAGGAGGAGCCAGCGCAAAGGAGCGGACCCCCTGCAGACCCGGGGTTAGGGGTGGAGGGCGAGGGTCAGGCCCTTCGGAGTGGAGGATGGGGGGGCTAAGTCGGGACCCCTGGGGAGGAGGATAAGAATGGGGGCTGAGGTGGTTGTTGGGGGTCGGGACCCCTGGGGTGGCGGATAAGGACAGGGGCTGAATGGGGGGTCAGGACCTCGAGTGGAGGATGAGATCAAGGCCTGAGGTGGGGGATGGGGGTCGGGATTCCAGGGGTGGA
>NW_007245857.1:395733-398416 GCF_000164805.1 Carlito syrichta | reverse complement strand
ACCCGGGGTCGTGGTAGGGCCGAGTTCGAGGTCGGCCTGGAGCACAGCAGCCGACCGTAGTCCGAGCCGCATGGCGCCCTCATGTCCCCTCAGGCAAAGCGCGACTTGGACGCCTGGCGCGGGGTGAAGGCGTTCGGGGTCCCGTCCCGGGTGCCCCGTTACCAGAGCCGTTTGGGCCAATGATGCAGGTGAATCTCCGGAAGGGGCCGATGACCTGGCGGCCCCGCCACGACTTGAAGTTCTCCAGGAGCAGCAGCTCTAGGTGCCCCATGGCTACGCCCTCAGCGCCTCAGCCGCCTTCTCACACGCCGGGGGCGAAAAGCGCGGGAAGGACCTCGGCAAGTATCGCGAGACCAAGGCGACCCGCGGCGAGTGTGGCGCCGTTGCTTAGCAACCGGAACTGTTGACGTTTCCGAGGAAGCTGGAGTCTCTGCACCCTCCGCGACGCCGTGGCTACCCCGACCGCAAGCTGCGGTTCAGGCTTGCGTCCCACCCGCTCAGCCTCCTAGGGAGCCAGCTTCTTCGGCTCTCTTGTTGCTGTCTTTTCCCTCTTATCTTGCATGTTCCAAAAGGCCTCCTAGAATTTGCCGTCGATTCCCAGAGCCATGGAGGTGGCGCTGCCCAAGGACCTGCAGCAGCACGCCAGCCTGGCTAAGAGGAGACACGCGGAGCTGTGCCGGCAGAAGCGGGTCTTCAACGCCCGGAACAGGATCATCGGGGTGAGGGGAGCGGGCCGGGAGGGGCGAGGAGGACAGGTGCAGGCGAGGGGGAGTGAGAGGCGTGAACTCTTAGAGCGAAACTTTCGATCCCGGCTCAGTGGCAAAGGACTCCAGGTTTTGTTGGGGAGGGGGATGAGGGAGGAATATTTCAATGTATGGACTTTGCTGAAGATGGCAGAGACCGTAACAGGCCGAATAATGCGCCCTTTCGCTTGCCAGATGGGCAAGTTAGTGGGGAGGGAACTAGCCCAGACTCGGTAGGAAACAGGCTAGACCGCGATTCTCTGACTCTGAGCCACATTGTCTACATCGCCAGGGGTTCCTTCTAGTCCATTCGTTTGAGAAACGGAGGTGAAGCTCCTGTTTTGTGGCAAGGCTGAGCCGGGTGGAGGAGATGAGGAATAAGGCAGTGCCTGACTTTGCAGAACTTATGACCCAATGGGGGAGAAGACATTAAAACGGTCGTAATAGGTCGGACTCTGTAGCTCAGCCTGTAATCCCAGCACTTTGGGAGGCCGAGGCGAGTGGATTGCCTGAGCCCGCGGGTTCAAGACCAGTCCAGGGCAACTTGGCGAGACCACGTCTCTACACTACATCAAAAATTATCCAGTCGTGGTACCGCGCGCCTGTAGTTTCAGCTACTTGGAAGGCTGAGGCGGAAGGATCTCGGGAGCCCAGCAGGTCGAGGCTGCGGTGGCCGTGAGCATGCCTGGGCGACGAAGTGAGATTCCGACTCTAAAAAAAAAAAAAAAATCATATTAAAATGCAACGGAGTCAGTGCTGTGAGGGAGGGGAGCGCTGGGGTGTACGTGAGGACAGACGTGCTAAGAGGGGAAATTAGGGGCTTCCCAGAGGAGGTGGTGCCAAAGCAATGTTCTGAGAATGAGCACCTTTTAATAAGAGAAAGGGACCTGACACACTGGCTCCCACCTGTAATCCCAGCATTTTGGGAGGCCAAGGCGAGAGGATTGCCTGAACCCAGGGGTTCGAGACCAGCCTGGGCAACTTGACAAGACCCCCATCTCTATAATAAGTCAAAAAGAAAAGAAACTGGACATGATGGTGCACGCCTGTAGTTCCAGCTACTTGGAAGACTGAGACAGAAGGATCGCCTGAACCCAGTGGGTCGAGGTTGCAGTAGCTCTGACCATACTACTACATTCCAGCCTGGGTAACAGAGTGAGACTCTGACTTAAAATAAAAATAAATAAGAAAAAGAGGAAGGAAGCTCTGAAGATAAGTTGGGAGCCAACTATAAGCAAAAGCATTCCATTGTGGAAAGACCCGATATGCACCTAAGACAATTCGTTTACAGTGGGGCAAGGATAAAAAGATACGTAGGACTGTTATCTACTCAATACAGTTATCTAGCTCTAGCCCCTCTCCCCTGTTTTTCCATTCCTAGGGAGATACAGAAGCCTGGGATGTTCAGGTTCATGACCAGAAGATAAAAGAAGCAACTGAAAAAGCTAGACATGAAAGCTTTGGTGAGCATTTCCTGAATGTTTATCTGTCTGTTTAGGGGTTAGGTGCACCTTTAGATTCCAGTCCTCATTTCTTCCAGATGTAAAAAGTTATTTTTACACTCTGCTTCCTTTTAAATTTCTCAGTTTCTATGCTCAAATAACTTAATATGCTGATTCTTCTTCTTCTTTCTTCTTTCTCCTTCTTTCTTCTTCTTCTCTCTCTCGCTCTATCAGGTCTCACTTTGTTGCACAGGCTGGGTTTCGAATTCCTGGGCTCAAGTTATTCCCCTGACTCAGCCTCTTAGTTGAGATTTCAGGCATAAGCCACCATGCCTGGTTTCTTCTCTGAAAAGAAAAACAGCTTTTGAATTCTAATGTAGATTGTAGGAAATATATTTTACAGATAAATGTATGTTTTTGTAAAATCCTGGATAGGAAAAGCCTTACACACACACACACACACACACACACACACACACACACACACACACACACACA
>NW_007245857.1:387813-395404 GCF_000164805.1 Carlito syrichta | reverse complement strand
CATTTTTTATTTTTAGTTATAAAGTAATTCAAACTTACAAAAACAATGCAGCAGACACATATGTACCCCAACAGACTAGATGGTAAAATTTTGTCAAATTGGCATCATATATCTTATTTTAAGAGGACTTTTCGAGAATCATTTTATATATTTATATATATTTATCTAAATTTCTTCTTCACCTCATAATTTTCCACTTCTCAGAAGTGTTTATCATTCTCATGTACTTTTTATATGTATGCTATTTATATGTGTATTTATTACAATATAAAGTAGTTTTCATGTGTTTTTAAAACTTACAAAAATGGTATCCTCTTGAATAGGTCCATTTGCAACATGTTTTTCTTTAATTCCATGTTGTATTTTTTTATTAGTCATATAGAACGCATATAGAGAGTATTTGTTTTAACTGTTTTATGGCATTTTAGTATATGAATTAACCAGTTTCTTTATCTATTCTCCTATTGATGGCTAGTTTAGATTTTTTTTTTCCTAGTTTTTTTGTCACTGCAACACTGCTGTGATGGTTGTCCATGCATTATGTCTCTAGCACACCTATGAGACAGAAACCCACAAGTGGAATTGATGATTCCTAGGTAGGCATGTTTTCAATTTTATGAGTATTATCAAATTGCTTTGTTGTGAGTGTACCAAGTTATACACCTACAAACAGTAAATGATAAATCTTGTTTCTGCACGTCCTTACTAATATGTGTTATTACTAGCATTTTAAATATTTTGCCTCCAATTCATTGGATGTTTTCCATCTTATAAGGTTGATCATCCTCTCACAAGTTTATCAGTCACTCAGGTTTTTTAATAGTGATTTGCCTGCTCCTAAACTTTGCCCATTTTTCGGTTGACTTTTTGGATTTTTTTAAATCAATTTTTAGGTACTCTTGTATATTCAGGAAACTAATCCTTTAATGGTTGTTTTACTTTTTTGGAGAGTTTTATTTACTTTTACAATCACTACAAATTAGTTTTCTAAGTGGATTCAATTTTTTTTTTCCTCTGAATCTTAAACTTATAGATATGCTATCTCTCTTTCAGCTGCTGAAATGAGGCAAAATGACAAAATGATGTGCATATTAGAAAACCGGGAAAGGAAAGACAAGAAAAATCTCTGTAGGGCTAACAGTGATTTCCAACAGTGCTTTCAGAAGCCAGAAACTCGTCGTGAATTTGATCTATCTGACCCTCTAGCCCTTAAGAAAGATCTTCCAGCCCGGCAGTCAGATAATGATATTCGGAATACGATATCAGGAATGCAGAAATTCATGGGAGAGGATCTAAACTTCCATGAGAGAAAGAAATTCCAAGAGGAACAAAACAGAGAATGGTCCCTGCAACAGCAGAGGGAATGGAAGAATGCCCAAGCTGACCAAAAATGTGCAGGTAAGCAAACAGAATAGAAAATTGGTCTCAATGCTCTCTTCAACAAACCAACCCCCTCAGTTTTTGCGGGGTTTTTCAAAGTTCTTACTAATGTGCACAACCACATGCTGCTTTGGCCCTGAGGGGAAAGAGAAGTCAGAGCCTGTATCCCAGGAGTGAAATATCTCCAGTCATGCCTCAGTCGCTCAGGAAGCTTTTTGAGCATGTTTCTCAGTCAGGGTCCCAATTGGGTATTGGCATGCAGAGGTAACTCAGTCTCTGCCCTCAGCGCATTCACAGTCTGCTGATAAGACAATGGAAAATGCATAGGTCCCTGCCATGTCTCATGGGTGCAGTGATAGAAGTGCCTACAGGTGAAGTGAGGGCCACACATCTTCATTGGGACTCCTCAGGCCCAGGGAACCTTTTGGGCACACCTCTGAGGCATGAAACATTCTCTCCATGAGGGAACTACAATAAATCCTGCTGTGACTAAGGCTATCAGCATTCTGCTCTACCAGTTTCTCTTCGTGTGTGCACTCTCAGCAGCATTTGATCCTCCCAGCCACTTCCTTTCCAGAAAAACATGGCAATGAAGATGTCAATATCCCTGCTCTCACGGGGCATATTAGCAGGTGACAAAATGATGAAGAACTATGGTGAAGACCAAACAGGGAGCTGGAATCTAGAGTGATGCGCTCTGCCCTCTGGAGCCCTCCCCTCTGACTGTCAGTTTGCAGTCTCCTTGGTCATCTCATCCTCCTCCCAACCTTTTCTTTTCTCAGTTTACTCTCCATGAGTGATGTCTCCCCAAATCATCTTCTCCCATTCCCTCTGAACCCGCTCCTACTAGACTTCTGGCCTTCTCTCACCTCCCACAGGAACTGCCCTGGCCAACCTCACAGTGACTTCCATGTCGCCTGATCCAAGGTCAGTTTTCAGTTTTCATCTTGACCTATCAGTAGCATGAGACACAGTTGATCACTACCCCCTCCTTGAAACACTCATGCGATTTACCTTCCAGAACACCACTCTCGTGCCAGTTCTCTCTGCCTATGTCCTTTTATGGTTTCTCCTCATCTTCTGATCCTCTAGATATTGTTGCTCTCTGGGTCTCTCCTCTATCAGCTAACTGTCCCCCAGGGTGGTCTCATCTAGTCTCATGGCTTTAAGTACCACCTATAGGCCATTCTTTCTCAATTTTCTATCTCCAGTCTGGCATCTTCCTGAGTCCAGACTCATAAACCCATTTAACTGCCCTTGGATGTCTAATACACATGTCAAAGGCAGTACAAGTCCTGGAAAAATCACTGCCAATAACTCTCTGATCATCTCCACTTCCTTTCTTGCCTTTCTTCCTTTCGTCCCTTCCCAGTGTAGCAGTCAGAATGACACTTTTAAACAATATGAAGTTGAACTGTCACCTCCTCCCCTTCTATCCCAGCTTAATACCCTCTAGTGGTTTCCTATGGCACATAGAATGAAATCCGGAATCCTTCCATAGCCCACAAGGTTCTACAGCTGGGCCTCTGCCTACCCCTCCAGTACAGCTCAAGCCACACCCCACTCACTGTGTTCCGACCATTTTGGCTCTTTTGTTTCTGGATCCTGCTGAATCCTTTTCCACCTCAGAACCTTCGCTCCTGCTCCCAACCAACCTCGTTTGTCCTGCAGGTGTTCTCTTAAATGTCATTTCCTCCTGGGAAGTGATCCCTTACTCCTCCCCTCCACACCTTCTCCTTCAGTCTCCCATTACTTTCCTCTACGACACTATAACAGTTGGTATTAATACATTGATTTGGGGGTTCATGTGTTTAGTGTTTATTGTTATCTCATCTCCTAGACAGCAAGGCAGGAAAAGCCCTTTCTGTCTTACTCATCTAATTATAGACTATGTTCCCAGCAAAGTGGTGGCGCATGCTAGGCTCTCGATGACTCTATGCTACATGAATGAATGAGCCAATTATGGATGAAAAGTGAGGCTGATGGTCCTCAAAGGCCAGAAATTCAAGTCTAAAGAGTAACCTCTGGTCAGTAACTTTCTTTAAAATGTAACAACCCTGCAGAGTAGGTTTGTCCTGCCTCACAGGTAAGGACATGAGGTTCAGAGAGTCTAAGAAAGAGTTAAGGTTAACAAGAGCAAGGAAATGCCTGGGTTGCGATGTGAGCATGCTCCATGTGACTCCAAATCCTTACATGTTGTTGTGTGGATCCTCTACTTTGATAAGGACGACTCCTCCTCCTCCTCCTCCTCCTCCTTCTCCTCCTCTTCCTCCTCCTCCTCCTCCTCTTCCTCCTCCTTCTCCTTTCCTTCCTCTTCCTTGGCCTGGCAAAGTCCTACTGCTACCCCAGAATATCTGTTACCTGGCTCCCCTTCCTCCATAGAGTCTTTTCTGATTTCTATACTCACTTTTCTGGGCTCCCCCATCCCTTGCCTGCCTGTGTGTAGCTGCATCCTGAAAGAGCAGGGATAGCAAGAGGCACACCACCAGCCTGTCCCACGACCACAGCAGCTGGCGCCAGCTGATTGCCAGGCACCTATCCAGGAGCTTTACTTGAGTTTACTCTTCCAGCTCTCCCACAGCCTTCAGGGGCAAGTCCTTTCATTACCATTCCTCTCCTTGTCCTCATGGCAAGAGGTAAAGGCATGTGGGTAGATCGGTCTGACTGCATCTTGCCTTCTTTCAGAGGCCCGTCACACAGAGACGAGGCTGCAGTTTGACGAAACAGCCAGGCACCTTCAGAAACTGGAAAGCACAACCAAAAAGGCAGTTTGTGCAACTGTGAAAGAGTTCAACAAGAACCAGGTATATGTACCCAAGGCTTGGTGTCTGGAGGGAAGGACAAGCATACTGCAGCTTCCCAGAGCTTCCCAGCCTCCCCAGAATCCCAATCTCAGCCTGCTCCCTCAGTCATACCACCAGCCCTGATGGGTCCCTGAGGGGCTGCCTGATTACAAAGATGGACAAGATCCAGTCTCGGTCCTTAACTCCAAATCTGGGAGTGAAAACTGTAGAGCTAGCCAAGTAACCTAGGGAGGTCATGGTAAACCCAATTCAACTGATAAACAGGCTCAGAAAGGTGGACTGACTTTTTTAGGGACACCCAAGCACTCAGTGGCAAGTCCATTGTTTGAATTCGGGCTTGACCAGCTGTGTGACCCAATCAAGCTGGCCCCTCATGAGCATCTGTGGTGTGTCAGAACCTGCAAACTGCTCTATTTGTACTAAGGAGAACTATTAACAATGGTAGCTGTCTCCCAAGCCATCCCCTGAATTTATAGAGAATTGATTGCAACCCAGAGAAGGGAGATGACTTGCTGCAGGTCACACAGCCAGGCCCCTTCAGGGAACTGAGCAGCCATTTAACCTGGAATGTATGGGTACCGGGGGCTGACTGTGGTTGAAGCCATCAGAACCACAGAGATGACAGTGCATTTTCCACCTTTTGAAAGTCACCACTGCTGTGAATCACTCGGTTGAGTGTTCTTCACAGCACAGAGATGTCCAAGGGTTGCCAGCACCACAGGAGGGGCACAGAGCCCTTCCCTGGAATGAGGCCAGCCCAATGAAGGTGATAGCCTCCCTCAGGAAGGCAGCTCCCTGCTTTGGCAAATTGCTGCAAAGACCCAGAGCTCTTATGCCCACATTTAGCGGGTAGGGATTCCCTCAGCCCAGCCCACCCACCCAGCAGTATTCAGGCACCTAGGGGTCCGAGAGCCTCCCACATCCAACAAGTCTACCTCCTATCCTGATGTCTTTAGCACATTCTTCCCCCAAAAGCCCCCAATGAGAGTGGCTGGCCTGAGTCTCAGAATCTCCCTGGAGTTACTTGGAGGATTGTCTTCCTTAATATCTTCTTTGTTTAGGCCGTTGAGTTAGCAGAAAGGAAAAAGCAAGAGAAAAAGCAAGAACAAGAAGACAACCTGGCAGAGATCTCCAACCTGCTGCATGGAGACCTGCTCTCTGAGAACCCGCAGCAGGCAGCCAGCTCCTTTGGGCCCCACCGTGTGGTCCCGGACCGCTGGAAGGGCATGACTCAGGAGCAGCTGGAGCAGATCCGCCTGGCTCAGAAACAGCAAATCCAGGAGAAGCTGGTGCCTGCCCTGTCCCTCCTTGTGTTCCCCGCTCTCTTCCACACACAAATCTACTTATAGCCGTAGTTACACTCTGTCCTAAGAGCTGCCCGCAGGGAATTTCTGTTCTAGTGTGGGAAGATGACGAGAGCCAGATAACCCCATCCACATAGGATGTGGCATTGGGAGTGAGGCATGCTAAGTAAGGAGGACAGTAAGACTGGGTAGAGGGGTGGAAAATGCTGGGCTTGGGGAGGGTAGTCAGGGGACTGAGAGGGGACAATGGGACAAAGACCCAGAGGAGGTGCGGGAGAGAGCCATGCCATTATCTGGGAAAAGGATAACTGGGCAGGGAGGGCTGCAAGGGCAAAGGCAAAGGCCTTGAGGCACGACCATGCCTGACCTGCTCACAGAAGAGTGAAGAACCTATGGCTGGAGCGGAGTGAGGGGAAGGGGCAGGCTGAGGCCTCAGAGGTGGAAGATCGAGGTCCTGGCAGACACTGGAGAAGACTTCGGCTTTTTCTGTGACTGAGATGGGAAACTGCAATTTTGGGGCAGAAGAGTGACAGGATCTGACTTAGATTTAGTAGGACTCCTAACATGTTGAAGGTAGACTCTAGAGAGGGGGAAGGAAAGAAATTGCCAGGGAAGCTGCTGCGGTGGTTGGGGTGAGAGATGATGCTGGCTGGGACCACAGTGCTGGCAATGGGGGTGCTGAGACAGGATTGGATTCTGGATCTGTTTTGAAAGTAGAGCCGGCAGAATTGGTTAAAGGATTAGGTGTGGTGCAAGAAAGAAAGAAAGGAGCAAAGAGTGAAATTGCATTCACAGAGATTAGGAAGATAGTAGGAGGAGCAGGTGGGTAGAGAAATAGAAATCACAAGTACAATGTTGAACATGTTAAGTGTGCAATGTCCATTAGACATCTGTTTCTGTTAGGTGTGTTTGAACGTAGCAGAAAACCACTAATAACAGCATCTTAAGCAAAATAGAATTTTATCTCTTGCATGTAGACTAAATCCTTTGGAAAACAGTGGGCCAACCATTACTTATATATTCCGGCTATCAGGAATATATAAGTGGGAAAGAACACTCTAAGGAGACTTCTACTTACATTTCACCAAACAACACTTAGTCACAGTGTTACAGCCTGTCTAGATTCTTATGCCAGTTGCCCAGAAAAACTGAGACTGACACAGCTATTACAGCAGAGAAAGAATTTATTAAGTTTAATATCACAAAGCAGCTGAGCAACTGAGCAAGGAGGACTGAAGATATTTCTTAAATCTACCTCCTGAGAACTCAGAGACTAGGGAGCTAGGGATTGCTGCTTGGTTGGGGAATTGAATCACAGAGATGTTAAGATCATCTTTCTGCACCAAATCAGTTTCTGGGTGCGGTTCACGGGTCACTGGTCTGGTTGGTATCAAAAAGTCTGCCAATATGTGGAACCTGAAAACATCTCAAACACCAGTCTTAGGTTTATGTTATCTATAGGAGCAATTGGGGAAGTTACACATCTGGTGAATAATGGATGCTGAAGGGGGAATCCCTAGTGATCCAAGCTAAGCTTTAAGGTGCCATCAAAGTTCATTGTTTAAGGGAAAATGCGTGGAAAGGTCTTATAGGCAGCTTCCCCTCCCCCAGGAATCAAGACATGAAGACAGTCAATTGTTATCTATTGAAGTGTCTGTGCAATCAGTCATGTATGGAAGAAAGCAAACTTAGAAACAACAGAGTTGTTCATTTTTAACCATGGCTACACCTTTGCAGAGTTCAGGTCTCTTCTAGAGCTTTTACCCCATGGCCCTGTATTAATGATCTGTGGCCCTATATTAATTTTATATAGGCAGTTTCAACAAGGTCAGCCCTAACTGTAAAGAAGGCTGGGAAATGCGTCTATCCCAGGTTGTGAGGTGCTGCTGATTCTTTTGCTAAGGAAGAAGGGAAAATGTCTACTGGAGGCAGCAGTGTTTTCTGCCACAGGCTCTGAGTAAAGCCCAGTGGACAGCTGGGTATGTAGTGGGGTTCAGAAGGTGCTCTGGGCTGGAGGCGCACGTGTGGGAGCCATCGCCTGTAGATTTCTTTTTTTTTTTTTTGAGTTGGAGTCTCACTCTGTTGCCCAGACTGGAGTGCAGT